>NC_083468.1:15739163-15876663 GCF_030014155.1 Tachysurus vachellii | reverse complement strand
TTCCAATAAAATTAGCATACTGCTACTGATGTAATCTCCTTTAGAAATGAGACAAATAAATTATAGGTAATAATAGAGACTACTGGGAAAAGAGCCAAGTACTTAGGTGAAGTGACTTTATGTTGTTCTGCTCTGTCTTTTTCTTTAGTGGTGACTCACAACCTGTTTTCCTCTTTAACAAGAAAGTGTTTAAATGTGAGTTGAGATTCTAGCTGATTATAGCTCTCACTCTGTACGCCACTTTTTCCTCCCTCCAGAAATCGAATCCAACAGAAAGAAAAACAGATTTTCCCCACATCTGTGGCTCTCATTAACCATAATAAACATCTTGCACTCTTAGCTTGAAATGAATTCAGAAGATATATGCTGTAAAAATAAATAAAAAGATCTATATCATGCTGTATATATGTATCATTGTACAAACATTTGTGTAACATTGTAAAATATGTAGCCTGCAATTATACAAACTCACAATGATATATAGTCAGTTTTTCAACATAATTGTGAGTGTCGTTAGGATAATCTGCTAGTGAGTAAGGAAGCTACTGTATTTCACTCTGTTTAGTAACAACTAGAGAAACCAGATTCTCTCAGTCATGGGAATCATTATTTGAAGCTCAGCATCACATTGACTTCATTAATGTTTTGCCTCAAACATAGATGGTGTTCCAAGTTCCCAAAATCCAACTACAGCAATCGAGTCTTGGATAAACCACAACAAAGTTGAACGAGAGGAGTTTGCAGATAGGCTCTCCGATAGCCTAAAGGTGAGTTAATGCATGTTTGCTCTATGTAAGCCAACATTTATATTTTTTTAAGATATTATCAAGCTTTACTGAATGATTGTCAGAGCAGCTAAGAAAACAGTTTTCAAATCTGGGTTTTTTCAGGAGATTGGAGAGAATGTACACATCTACCTTATAGGCAAAGAGGAGACGCGGACACATTCGCTGGCTGTGTCACTGCACTGTGCTGAGGATGATGCCATCAGTGTGAGTGGTCAGAACAGCCTCTGTCATCAGATCACAGCAGCCTGCAAGCATGGAGGCGACCTGTATGTGGTGGGTGGCTCCATCCCACGGCGGATGTGGAAGTGTAACATGCGTACGATGGATTGGGAGCGGTGTGCGCCGCTGCCTCGTGATCGTCTGCACCACGCATTGGTGTCTGTAGTCTCAGAGGATGCCATCTACTCGCTCGGGGGCAAAACCCTTCAGGACACACTGTCCAACGGCATTGTTTACTACACAGTGAGTGCCAACACATGGACAGAGACAAACCAGCTGGACACAGCTGTGTCAGGCGCTGCAGGGGTCCACCTCGACGGGATCATCTACCTCTTGGGTGGAGAAGAGAACGATGCCGACTTTTTCACCAGGCCGTCCCGCCTCATCCAGTGCTTCGACACAGGAACCCAAAAATGCCGCACTAAGCCGTACGTCCTACCCTTCGCTGGCCGCATGCATGCCGCCGCCCACAAGGACCTGATCTTTGTGGTGGCTGAGGGCGACTCACTAGTGTGCTACAACCCTCTGCTGGACAGCTTCACACGCCTGCGCTTCCCAGAGGTGTGGAGCTGCGTGCCCTCGTTCTGGAAGGTAGCCAGCTGCAACGGATGTATTTATGTCTTCCGGGACAAATGCAAGAAAGGCGATGCAGACACACTAAAGCTGAACCCAGCCACATCCGTCGTGTCTGTTATCAAAGGGATTAAAATCCTTCTCACAAACTGGCAGTTTGTTTTGGCCTGACGTTGAAGTGCCATATTGAACGAGACTTTGGACATAGTACGTGGTACATTTGGACTATGTGACGTGTTTGCTGTGATACTGAAGAAGTTGCATTTGCAGTTACTTGTTTGGCACATGCTTTTATCCAAGAGAGCTTATAGTTGAGTGGAGCAGATGAAGGTTTAAGGGTCGTACTCAAGGGCCCTGCAGTGACAGTTTGACATTACTGACACTCAAATTCGACTTCTGATCAAGTTCAGTGCTAAAGCTGGCCCCGTATAATGATGTTGTAAGCTAAACTAACTGCCAGCACCAAGCAGCGTGTCTATATGGAACTTTTATTCAGTTGTGCTGAAAATGCAGTGTTATGAAAAGCCATGCAAAATTGTAATGATCAACTGATTCAGCACTTCTGTGGCATTCAGACAGATCAGAGTCTAGGTTCACAGGGTCTACATGACAAGCAGTAAAGACCTGACGTCTAGTCTTATTATGACAGTAGAATGTCATTATCTACTGTCCTTGTGTAAGAGTATGGACTACTGATCATAGGATCATCTTTATTAAGATGCAAAACTGATCTCTGATCTTCATCTAAATTCTTACACACGAGGGCACTTCAGTTGTTAGTAGGCTGAGTAATGAGAAGAGTTGACAGGAAGTATGTATGTCAAAAATGCCTGAGCAGTCTTCAGTGTTGTAAAGTTCCCATGAGCCCGCAGTGAAACAGTTACCGAGTGCAGTGTTACAAAGATAAGCCTGCTCTAGACTTCGGGCTGAATGTTCCAGTACAGGGGTGTCAAATTCATTTTAGGTAAATGCCCACATTACACTTAGGGCATTTTTGGGGCAGTACTGGGCATTTTTACTGCGGTCCTGGTGCACTGATCTTATTACAGACACGCTTGATTCGGTGCTTTTGTGCTTATCAAACCTCACCACAAACTTACATCGAGAACACAACATGACTCACCATATTTTTATTATTATTTCTTTTAATCATTTTGTACAGAAAGGCATCTCATCACTTCTGTGTCCCTCAGTGTTCTCCTGCCACTCATGGTACATGTGGGTTGTGGAAATGAGTGATGTCATCACCAGCTTAAACACGTACACAGGTTACTTTACTTCCTGAACCGGTACGAACCTGAGTACCCTGTTACGTTCGCATTCGTAGGAATCATGGCACAGTTCCAGTGCAAATGAACCCAGACTGAAAGACAAGCACATCTCCTTCTAAGTGTGTTCATTAATCAGTTTATAAGATCAGACTGAATTTTACTTAAAAAAAAAACCTCTAATCACTACGCATGACGTCAGACAGTCAGTGCCTTGCATAAGGATTTGCTTATGTCTTGAATTTTTCTGCATTTAGTAGTGTTACAAACTGGAATTGAGATATGAACTTAATTTATTGATGAAATTATTAATATCATGTTTTCACATAGAAAGTTACTTTTTACTTTTGTATGCAAATGTGTCATTTAAATCATTTTGCGTCTGATGCGTCACCAGTGAAACACAGTTTGATAATGAATTAATCATAAGTAAAATGTCACGTGCTGCTGTGTTTCTGTTAGCTACTGGAATCAACAAGTTTCCAACCTGGCATTAGCAAAGAAACCCGGTGACCGTTTTGTCAACATGCTTTTTTTAAATGAAAATGTATGTATTATGTAGAAAGTTCTTGCTTTCTACAGAGACGAAGCGGAATCTTTGCCACTCCAGCACATGCAAACATTATTTTTTGAAATAAAACACCTAGGAGTCTTTTCCACTGCTTTATCATGTACGATGAGTGACTGGATGAGAGAAGAAAGACTTGCAATGTCTAAATAAAAATGTAAATTAAGACAAGTATTCAGTTTCAATTAAAAGTACCACAAAATACGTGTGTGTGTGTGTGTGTGTGTGTGTGTGTGTATATATATATATATATATATATATATATATACATATATATATATATATACACACACACACACACACACACACACACACACACACACACACGTACATATATATACATACACACATACACACACACACAAGTACAGTAATGAAGTCCAATTACTAGTATTTTCCATTAAGTAAAATGTTTAGCTTGGTAAAGAAGGATTATGTATCAGTACCCAGGTTAGTAGAGTTGAGTTTATGGCTCTGAGTTTATTAGTTTTTTCCGATTGTTGTGCCCAAAAATGCTTAATTTTTGATTTTTGAAAAAAAAAGTTTTTGTGTTTTGTTTTGTTTTTTTTATGAGAGAAACTTCTTACTCTTTCACTCTCCTTTCAGTCCACAGGATGATTTTAATTAACAGCACAGATGATAAATTTGTTTGGATTCCTCAGTTTATCAGGCCGGATGTTTGACACCCCTGCAGTAAACACTACATAGTAAGCTCTTTTGCTCTGTAGTATTGCTAGTGTAAAAGTTGTGAGCAGCAGTACAAAATGTCCAGTGACTCGTACATGTGGATTGTTAGATATTATGTCTCTTGTGTAAAATGTCCTTCATTGAACGGGAGAAAGATTTTGGGGTTGAACGGCCTGAAATATGTTGTGATGGTTCATAATGCTTAATTATGGATGTGGAGCGCACACACACACACAAACACAGACAGCAAAGCTGATTATATATAAATAATGTATTCTGCACAATAAATACACTGTTATGAAGCTTGTGAAGGGCAAACAAAGTCAACATAACGATTGCACTGTATCATTAACAATGCATCACTCGGTTTGTTAAATCACATTTTATTGGATATGATAAAAACACGACCCTAACCAATCAGGATTCTGCATTTTTTTCCTCATTTCTGTTTAAAAGGTACATGCTGAATGTAACATAATCACAGTGACATAACTCTTTAAATGCATTAAATGTAATAAAATAAATTCTATCTAGGTGTTTTCAAAACTTCTCTGCATTCACAAAACACTTCCTGTATCTACCGCTCATGTGGATGTTTTTCAAGTCCAAAGAGAACCAACTAGAAGCACTAACATTGCTCTCTGCACTCTAAGGGATATGGAGGTGGTGGGGCTTTAACTGCAGGAGGAGTATAAAAAGCTAGAACTGGGTTTGAAGGCAATACACTGAAAACTCTGAGAAAACCAATCCGAGAGACTTTATGTCCAGTTGTGGAATCTGCTGTCAGATGTCACCCAGATGAGGATGGTTTCCTGTGTGAGTCTGATTCCTCTCAAGGATTCATCCTTGTGTTATTTTAAGAGAAAGTTTTTCCTTGCAACTGCTGCCTCTTTATTTAATTCATTTCAGTTCAAGTTTATTTGTATAGCTCTTTTTTTACAATTCACATCGTCTCAAAGCAGTTTTTCAGAACAAAATCTTAGAGCAAAAGGTTATTATAAAGAATAATATAAATATTAATAGAAGACAAAATTCAAGATTAATATGAGATATATTAAGATGTGTATGTATTTATCCCCAATGAGCAAGTCTGAGGTGACTCAGGCGACCGTGGGGAGGAAAAACTCCCTTGAATTGTAAAGGAAGAAACCTTGAGAGGAACCAGACTCAAAGGGGAACCTCATCCTCATACAGTATGTGTGACGTCTTTATGCTTCCTTAGTAGTGTCTCATTCGATCTGTCTAAATCTTTGTCCGGATTACTAAAACACACACCATGTTTTAATTGAATCTTATCTGATATGGCCTAATAATAACTTAGGAATGCAGTAATGACTCCCAGTTCTCTCCAAACTATGGATCATATACACACTAAAAATATCATCTTGAAGCTCTATTGTGATTCACTGTAGTTTAAATGGAACACAACGGGTTCTGAACATTGTGTGTTGTTATGAGTGCCGGGTTAGTGTAATGGTGTATGAAGCAATTTCTAAAATCTCTGTACGCAGGCTAATATTCTGCTATTCATGATGTAGAGCTTAGAAAACAGTTATGTTTAAACGTATGTATTGAGCATACATGAAACATACAATTAAACATATTCTATCCACAATCTACATGCAAGTATTTATGTCCTAAATGCTAAGCTTCAATTTCCCATCATCATCTAACATTGCAGTGGTGCTACAGTTTACGGTAACACTGGTACTTATTTTAGCTGCATGGATCCTTGCTTAAAATTCCTTTTTATCAAAATAAAACTTAAATTAAAATGACATGATCCAGCACCAGGTACAAATTAAAAGTAATTGATTTCTAATGAAATGACAAATTTTTTAAATCAGTAAATATAAACAAAATGCTTATATGGCAAGTGTATTATTAATTCTATAAAATCTTTTATTCATTTATACAGACAAATGAGAACAATCCTAGCTATTGAGGGGATTTGGGATTGTCTTGGTCATCAAACCTACAGCAATTGTGTTATAATCCTGGCGTGACTCACAAAGTTGTGAATGGCAAGATGTTAGAAGTGCCTATTTGTATCCTTGAAGCAAGCTGAAGGGAAAGGAAGAAGGATTGGACAGCTAGAACTTGATCATTCGATCCCATTGATGTGTCTCAAGAAGTGTTGATACTGTAACTCAAGACAAATACCATGTCTGACTTTGTGAACTATTCTAAGCATCAGTTGCTGACACCAGAGCAGGGGGCACAGGGGGTGGGGGTGGCACATATGCACAAGGCCCACCCCCAGAAACACACCAGCCGGTGTACGGAGTGTTTGATTTGCTCAGTTTTAATGTAGCGAAATTATTGTCTGCTTTTAGCTTCTCATTTGCCTAGCCCAAAATCTTGCAGGGCTTTTCCTTTTTCATTAATAATTCTGATGTTGATGTCTGATTAAAAAACATCTGCAGGTGTTGCAGGGTTGATTTCAAGGTTGGAGGCGAAGCATGTAGGCGTCTTTTGTGACCTTGGGTCTTTTCAGAGACTGAAGCTAGATTCCAGCAGGGACACATGGTCCAGACTGACAAGGCCATCTGCTACAGCGCCAGGCCAGGAGAGGGAGGGAGAAAAGAGGTAAAGAAAGGGAGGGCACGGGATACAGAATTCCTCCCACTGGGGTGTGGAGGGAGTAGATATTCTGGGAGATCATTGCCAGCACCTTAGAGTGGAACGTATGCTTTCAGTGTCTTCAAACGTCACTGGAGTAGTCTGAAGCTTCTATGGAGGCCTGTTAAGAAGATCCAGGTCTGGTCTTCAAACTGAGCAGCACAGATGAGATTCTTGTTGTCTTCTCAAGTTTTTTGGTGGTGATGAGTAGACTTGGCTTTGGGGTTCTTGAATGTAGTGGATCCTCTTCCTCTTGCCTCTGCACCCGAAGCTGAGCACGGTGGATTAAAGAGGCTGGCGGGTGCAGAGGCCCGTCTATCTTTCATCTGCTCCTACGCCCAAACAGCGACGGAAAGGGATTGTATGCTTTTGGTAATTCTGAAAACCAAAGAGGCTGGTAAAGGAATATTTTTATGAGGCACATGTTAATAAAGATGGGCCAGGACCAAACAAAGCAGCAGATTGAGAAAGGGCTCAAACTTTACCAGTCAAATGAGACAGAGAAAGCTCTGCATGTCTGGATGAAGGTTCTGGAGAAGACTACAGATCCTGGGGGAAAGTTCAGGGCTTTAGGTTGCCTGATCACAGCACATTCAGAGATGGGGAAATACAAAGAGATGCTAAAGGTATGTTACAATTTTCATGGTTATTATAACGCTTTATTATAGAATATGATTATTATGACTATTGATAATAAGACTATTATGATATTATAACTATGACTAGCATATAAAGTTTTTTATTTTTATTATATTTAATTATCATTTAAAAGGGTAATATAGGTATATGCTATTTCTAGCTAAATAGCTTGCTAAAGAGATTGATGTAGCTAGCTTGCATAAGGCTAAGGCATATTATAAATATGTTAGACAGACTGACTCAAATATCTTATTGATTCACATATCACTGATTGGAAAAAATCTAATAATAAATTGTAAAATAAGTTTTTCCCTTTATTATGCTATTAAATAATTTGGTTTGAACATTTTATTCAACCAAACACACAAACATCTAAGAAATATGTTTAGCAGCGTTCAGTCACAAAATGTGGAATTGAACTGATCTATTGTTGATAACTGATCAGAACAGTGACCAGTTTTTATATTTGATGCAAACAGATACTTTAACACACTTGATTTATCAAATCTCACCATCAGGAGCATCTGAAACTGAGAAACAGAATATAAATATAGTTGCACTTTTACTACATTTTTAATGCAAAATTTTAAAAAAATAAAGAAAAGAATCAGTCACTATACGACTACTTGCACTACAGCCGCAAGTAAAATGATTCTTCAATATTTTTTAAAGTTTTTTAATGAAGTTACTGTCGCTTCCACACTTTCTTGCCTGTTTAGGTTTACTATCTCAGTAAAATCTGATATAGCTGGAGAGGAAAGAGATAGTGCTGTCTGTAATGTAATGGCCTGCAATCTGACCTAAGTGATTTGCTCAGGTTAGATTAGGTTTGAAAGATTTCAGATATACAAGCACTATTAAAGAGGACTTTTGGATGAATATATTGTTTTGAGTTGTTATAATGAGTTCTTTCTGTGCTGTTGTATAAATCTGTTTTATTGTTCATATGATCAAAAGATTGCAAACCAACAAAGAAACTGCTGATTGTCAGGAGTCTCTAAGCTTTTGAATTCCAGTGTATATACACTTACTGTTCGCATTATTAGGAACACATGTACACCTGTACATTCATGCAGTCATCTAATCAGCTCATCGTGTGGCAGCGGCACAGTGTATGAAATCATGAAGATACAGGTCAAGAGCTTCAGTTAATGTTCACATCAAACATCAGAAATTAGGAAAAGTGTGAGCACTGTGACATGAATCCTAGCATGAATGTTGGTGCTTTGAGGTGGAGCACGGTTTGATGATCATCCACCTCAACGGTCAATGTTTTGTGCATGCTGAGATACTCGCCATGGTTGGAAGGAATGCTTATTTGAGTTACTATACTTTATGGCAGTTCAAATTAATCTAACCATTTTTCCTCTGAGCTCTTTCAATAACAGGGTGTTTCCACTCACAAAACTCACTCAATGTTTTTTTTTAATTTCACTCAGTTCTGTGTCAATTCTTAATGATGTGGTGTGTGAAAATCCCAGGATATCGGCACTTTCTGAAACACTCACACCAGTCCATCTAGCACCAACATACTATCCACAGATAAAGTCGCACACGTCACATGTCATTTTTCCCCATTCCTGATGTTTGATGTGAACATTAACTGAAGCTATTGATCTGTATCTCCATGAATTTATACATCTTGCAGCCGGCACAAGATTAGATATAATATAGTGATTAGATAAGTGCGTTCCTATTAAAGACACACACACACACAGACACACACACACACACACACACACACACACACACATATATATATTAGATCTTAGAAACATGAATTAAAGTTGGATAACATGTTGTGATATATCTAAAGTAAATCTTGAAGAGCTATTTTAAATTTGTGGCTTCCGAAGGAAAGCGGTAACAAGAGCCTTGTGATATATGATTCCCAACTCAGGATATCTTGTTGACATAAACCCCCTTACTCACAGGAACATACTTTGCTAAGTTTAGTGTAGACTTCACTCGCACACTAATGTTCTTAAACAACGTAAACAAAAGTGATGAACAGAGTAAATTATGATCTTATGTGTGTGTGTGTGTGTGTGTGGACTGATAATGAAAAGAAATGTTAAAAACTATGCAGATACGACTTAAAGTGCTAAAACAATATGAGTATATAAGTAAATGCCACAGGAAACTAAAAAGAAGATTCTATTAAAATATATATTCAATGCAGTAAATGAAATCTTAAAAAACTAGTACTGGTACCACATTTATGGTACATTAGGGGTTTTAGGATTAGGATTCCCAGTCAGCATTCATAAAAATCTAAAAATCACTTACAAACTGCAAACACACTTACTGAGCAACTTGAAAAATATCGGCCCCAAAAAAGTTCCCTAAGGTACATGTAATGATTAGTCAAGTCTAAAAAACTTGACTCATCGATGTCGTGAATAATCCGAATAATTGTACCATATGTATGAACATACACTCCTGTGATCAATCCTGTAAACATAAGTTATTAAGTAATTATTAACAAATAATTCATACAGTGGTTTTTTGTCATCTTCTTATCCATTAACACACACACACATCAGTATGCCCTAGCTCAGATCGATACAGCACGAGAGATGGAGGACCCAGACTACCTAACCGAAGGCTACCTGAACCTTGCCCGCAGCAACGAGAAGCTCTGCGACTTTCAGAAGACTATTTCATACTGCAAGACCTGCTTAAACATGCAAGGCACCACTGTGAGCCTGCAGCTCAATGGCCAAGTGTGTTTGAGCATGGGCAATGCCTTCCTGGGCCTCAGTGTCTTTCAGAAAGCCTTGGAGAGTTACGAAAAGGCTCTACGGTATGCACACAATAACGATGACAAGATGCTGGAGTGCAGGGTTTGCTGCAGCCTGGGCAGCTTCTACATTCATTTAAAGGTACAGCGTATCTGTCAGATACTATGTGAAATCTATACCTTATTATGTTTTGACCTGCTTTTGTACTAAATAAAATGATTCATGTGTAGCATGCTATGTAGTTTCACAACTATGAACTCCCTGAACAACAAGCTTCCACTAATCTGATCTCACTCGGTAACTCACAGCACGTATCTGTAAGAAACCGCTAACATGCAACACACAGGGTAACAGAAGACAAGCCAAATCCAGCAGGCCAGTCCAGATATAGACCTCTGTACTCACCTTGACACTGGAGATTTGTAGAGTTTAATCCCCCGGATACCCAGAATGGTGTGGTGTAATGAGTCTATGATGAAATGGCATGTGGAGAATGTACTCATGTGTCAAAGGTACTGACTGCCACAGTATAGAAAATATAAAAATAGCCCATTTTCAACATCCTAGCATTATGTTTTTGCAGTACATTTCGAATATTCATTCATTCGTTCAATGTCTTACCATGTGATATATGTTCACAAATAGTCTTTGTACTTGTAGGATTATGAGAAGGCCCTGTTTTTTCCGTGCAAAGCAGCTGAGCTTGTCAATGACTATGGGAAAGGCTGGAGTCTCAAGTACCGTGCCATGAGCCAGTATCACATGTCAGTGGCCTACAGGAAGCTGGAGCGTCTGCCAGATGCTATGGAATGCTGTGAGGTAAGCACTAGTAGAGGTTTCTAGTAAGAGCTCATGTGGAAATCTTTGTGTCAATCATTGATTCATTTGGCAGACACTTTTATTCAAATTAGAGAACAAGTGAGATCAAATGCTACTCTAGGATAAAACTGTTAATCTGTTAAACTCCCAAGACATGATGTTGGGTCCAGACTTTACTGCGTTTTTAAATGAGTTTCACTGTAGTTACTGGATGATTAATAGTAGCTACTGCTGAATAATATCCGTTACAATGAATACCTAATTAATCCGAAACAACCTGAGGGTTCTGATTTCAAGGAAGTCATGAAAATCTTACAATTTTTCACTTTGAATCAGGGAATTAATAATGTTTTGTTAGGTTAGATAATCTAATACAATTCAACAGCATTGAAATCGTAAATCTACTAGACTTTATATCAGACCTGAAGATTAGCTGGCACTTTGTCACAGTTTCAACTCCAACTCTGATGACACACTCCACAAATTTTTGCATGGCTACATCTCAGTGGGGGTCCAACAACTGACAGATGCAGCTGTTTGTAAGTCGTGTGCCAGAAAACCTAGTTTACTATGGTGGATAAAAATATTCCAAGGGTTCTCTACTATGTTAAAGTCGTCATAAGGAGATTAGTCCTTACCCTAACAAGCAGTGCAACAAAGAGTCATTGACTTGGACCGTGAATATCGCACTGCAGTAATACAGGGAGAGACGGCAGAGCAGCACATTCCACTTTACATTTATGATCGTATTTCAGCTGTTATGCAACTGGCATGGGGGCTGTACTTCGAAAAAGAGTTGTGTTTGATATATATTTAATGCTCCTGTAAACTTAAAAAGAGTAAATGTCTGTTGTCTGCTTTTACTCCCAGGAATCAATGAAGATAGCTCTGCAGCATGGAGATCGTCCTCTGCAAGCCATGTGTCTCCTGAATTTTGCAGATATTCATCGATGCCGCAATGATGTTGATGTAAGCAATTTTCATCTCTGAAACCTGAAACACTTCCAGGCTTCAGCATATACAGTAAAGATTTGCAGTGTGTAAATTATGTGGGAAAGTTCTTCCTAAGTGAACGTAGATCGCAAGGTAGAACTTAATTTTATCCTTGTTATGTATTTGTTTATTGATGTTTTATTTCTTCTGATGCTCATTCTTAACCCCACAATGAACACTGCTCATTCATTCATTCATTCATTCATTCATTCATTCATTCATTCATTCATTCATCTATTCATTCATTTATCTGCAGTAACTGCTTTCTCCTAGTTATCAGTGTCATGGTGGAGCCTGAGAACACAGGTCGACAGAGCAGGAATGCACCCTGAACGGGCCACCGCTCCATCTCAGGGCATCATTCACACAAACCTTCACACACTCATTCACACCTAAGAGACAATTTTAGAATAGCTAATCCATCTACCAGCATGTTTTTAGTAGGTGGGAGGAACACAGAGAGCGCAGCAGAAAGACAAACAGACACGGGGAGGTGAAATTCCACACAGGCAGTAACCTGAACTCCAGCTTGAAGCGTGGACATTAGAGTTTATATGAAGATTAATCATTTTCTTTCTTTTCTCAGAAAGCATTCCCTCGCTACGAGTCTTCAATGTGTATAATGACAGAGATTGGCAACCGCCTTGGACAAGCAGCCATCCACTTAGGAGTGGGGAAGTGTTGGCTACAGCAGAAGGAGCTGGACAAGGTGAAGTGCTTTGAAAATCTGCATATAAAAACATTATGCAATAATAGGGAACATCTATAAACAGCTATATTATGTTCAAGATACATAATTTATTACATTCCTGACACATCTTTATCTCTTTTCCAGGCACTGAATTCTTTTCAGCGTGCAGACGAACTAGCAGACGGAACAGGAAACAAGGTGTGTTATGCAAATCCTGATGATTTGGCTAAACAAATGATCTTTATTTATTGTCTATTTCACCTCACAGTGAGAAGCGTTTTATTCATTTACATTTTTCTTAGTTTGGTCAATATGCTTTCAGTATACACTACATGTTCACCACAGACATCCCAGACAACACACAACACACTTACCATCCTAATATTCAAATTTTATGACCTGTCTATTTCCAGTGTACACAAAGCACAGATAAAGGTTTCTTTGCTTTCTAGCAGTAAGAGTCAGCATATAAAACCTTTTATTTTGTCCCACGTGTTCTTCCGCAGCTGTGTTCTCTAAAGGTACACTGCCTGTTAGAGGGCATCTACCGTAGCAGGGAGCAGCAGGATGAGCTCAGAGAGCACGTGGTGAAGTTCCTGCAATGTGTAGAAGAGCTGGAGCTCTACTGTGGGATGTGTGGCGAGTCAATCGGGGAGAGGAACCAGCAGCTCCAGGCTTTGCCTTGCTCCCACATCTTTCACCTTAAGTATGTGTTTGTCCTGTTCTTATGCTTAAAAATGCACTGAACTATGAAATATTTTTTGACTGACATAATTGCATCATAATGGTGTCACAGAACACAAACTTTCTGAGATTACTGATTGTCATGACAGTGTAGCAGTGTCATATCAATATTACTGATAGCCATGTGCTTTAGTTAGCAAATATTGTTGATGTGTTTGTTTATACATTTATCTCATTTATACAGCTGAGCAATTGAGGGTTAAAGGCCTTGCTCAGGGAGTCAGGGGTGGCAGCTTGGTGGCCCTGGGAATCAAACTCATGACCTTCTGAGCAATAGTCAAACACCTTAATCACCTACCACATCCCCCCTATTATCATATGCGTCATATGGATCATATTGTCACATAATCCATCTTTTAATGCAGACTTTACAATACATAACAACAATAATAATGCCTAATAAAAGTGTGTGATTTTGTAGATGTAGAATCTTTCATCTCACTTTGTTCATGTAACCTTTATTTAAACCTTTTCCACACAGTGACATATGAATCGGTTCATTCTTTTCAAATCCATGACAGTCATACTTGTGAGAGAAACATGAGTCCAGGCCTGGTCTAACCTTTCTTTACACTCATTGCCATTGTTACATTCCAACACGGATACACGGGATTAGGAGCACTGGTTTAAAACTATAATTAAAATGTTAATGAGAACATGATACAGTATGATGCTGTTCATGTGAAGACAATATGCCAAAAAAGACAGTAAGCCTTAATGTCTTTATACACATGTAAATGTACTCACCAGCTATTTTTATAGAAACATCTGTACATCTGTGTCTCTCAATTCAGTCAGCCAAAACTGGACAGTGGAAGATTGATGGGTTGAACTGTTGTGCATTCTGAGATGCTTTTCTGCTCACCATGGTTGTAAACAGTGCTTATTTGAGTATCCATAGGCTTGTTGTCAGTCTGATTGTCAGTGATCTCTCTTATCAGCGAGATATATCTGCCATCAGAACTAAACTCTATAGTCTTTTGTGCATAATGTCCCAGGAGAGCAGCGGTTTCTAAAACTGGTCCATCTACCACTAATCTACCATTTTCTTTAGCATTTAACATTTATCAGGAAAACAACTGTAGTCTTCTGTTGCAGTCCTCTGCAACAGAAGACTACCTACCATGACAAATCATATATTAAACTTTAATTCTCCTTAAACTGAAGCCTGTATCTGTGCTGTGCCTCATGCATGATTGGCTTCTTGGATAATTACATTTACATATACAGCTTTTGGAAGATGGCCTTATTCAGAGAGACTTATCTAATTCATACAACTGAGCAGGGCCTTGCTTAAGGGTCCAGCAGTGGCAGCTTGGCAACTTCTGATCAGTACTCGAACAGTTATAACTTATAATTGCATGAATCTACAAGTGTAAAGGTGTTCCAAAAAAGCTGGTGAGTTTATATCTTTTTTTTTTTTTTTAACATGTTCCAAAAATTGGCATGCAACCTAAAATGTCATTACAGAAAACTTTAAACCAGCCAACTGGGCATGACATTGTAAGACATGTTTATGATGTGGTTTGTGTTCAGTAATCCCTTATGAAGATCATTTAAAATAGCTGTTTATGTGATTATTTTAACATTTTTTGCATAAACAGGTGTCTGCAGACAAATGGGACACAGGGATGCCCAAGATGTCGCCGTTCATCCATGAAGCCAGGTTTTGTATGAGGTGGATGTGATGTTCTTCTCTGGACTAAGTTACATATCGACGTGGCTCCATTTGAGAACAAGACGGAACTGTTCTCTACCAGGAGACACAAAAATGGAACAAATGGAGTGTGTTCAATTCCACCCTGTTCAGTTCACCTGGAATTCATATCAAGACTGAACACACAAGGAAAAAGCCGTAAAGGAGAGCTCCAACCACAGATGTGTACAGTTCGTGCCATGAGACTTTGGAGAGGAGCTTGATATCTGTGTTCGCCCTAGTGGGCTAGCTGGAGGCAACAGCAAAAAAAACTAAAGATGAGACTAAGGGGTCACTATACATATCATCTTGCTATGTCAGTGTACACTGGCTATGTGGCACGGATCATGTTTTCATGGATTCAGCTGGGATTTGAATTATTAAGTCATGCCATGTTTGGCATCTGTAAATTGAAAAATGTAGAATTGATGCGGATTGTTTTCATACTATAATATATTATTATTTCCTGGCTACTGTATATAGCTCTAACAAACCATCTACATTTAAACCTTTGAACTTGGGGGTATAGTTAATGCACTGAATATACTTTGTACGACAGAAAATATTGTCAGTAGCTCGTTTGTCAATTGTTTCAGGGAGGTTAGGAGATTACAATGATGGTAAAATCAAACGCAGCCAGCTGGGGTTTTAAACACTTTATTCCTATTCCTTTATTATTACTCTCGACAAAATAAAATACCATTTTATACTAAAAATGTTAACTATACCAGGTGTGTGCTGTAGTGGTGTTTAATCCCAGTCCCACTGATGATCCCTTTGCATATTTTTTTAAACTGATCTCCACAATTAACAAGGCACATATTATTAACAAAATCATATCATATCACATTAATAACAACCCTTCATGAGCCATTTAAAAATCTGTCCAAAAAGCATGGAATCATTAGGGACTAGAGTGTAGAATCATTTCAACACTGCATGTTTGCTTTCTCCTGCTTTACCTGCCCACAACAATGCTTTCATTGAAATTTTTAACAAAACTATGTATGCATGCATGCTATATTCATAAAATATATAGGTAGCTCATTACAAATCAGATGCATATTAAACAGCAGTTACACTGAAAATATAGTAGTTCTCCATCACATAGGTAGCATAAAGACACCAATTTGGTGAATTAAAGATTAGTGTTGAACAGCTACTCTTAAAAAGGAGTCAATTCTTGTAACTACATGGGAGCAATGTGAGATGCTGCTGCTCTTTTGTTTCTGTTTTTTTTTCTTTTCTTACTGCTCAAATTATTATTAGTTATACTCTATGTTCGCAAAATAACAAAAAACTGTCCAATTTCCTTTCTAACAAATCACATGTAGCAATTTCATATTCTGTCAACTCCCAGTACAAATCTACCTCTTTCCATTTATTCTTTACAACACACGCATGTTTTTTTTTTTTGTTTTTTTTTTTTGCTTTAGGATCAGATATATCTGCAAATATAACAAAATGTCTGTTAAATGTATGAGAATGTTCCTTCAGACATATCCAAAGGATTTTTTAATAATGAAATATATGCAATAAAAATGTTTTGCTACAAGTGATGACTCTTCTTTTTCCATAACGACATACACACACTGAGCACTTCATCAGGAATAACTACGTATTTATGATGTTATATACTCAGCTATTCCTTTTGAAGCAGCACAGTGTATACATACAGTCAGGCAGTCACAGGTTAAAAGCTAGTTGCTGATGAGAGAAGACAGATGAACTCAGAGCACATTGGGGTTCACTCTAGTCAGCCATAAACAATTTCAGGCTACTGTGGACACAAGATCACTGAAATGAAAGATTGGATAAAGACCAGGATTTTAGTCTGTTTTAGTCTTTAGTTTTAGTCTGGGTTTCCTGTTCTTGGTTGACTGGAATGAACCCCAAAGTGCTGCTTTTTTAGCACAAATCCTCCTCAATAGTGCTTATTATATTTACTGTATACTTCCTGTTGGCTTTAACCAATCTGGTTTAAACCAATCTGTAAAAATCCCAGAAAATCATCAGTTTCTGAAATACTTAAACCAGCCTGTCTGTCGCCAAGAGTAACGATCACATCTTTTTCCCATTCTGATGTTTGATGTGAACATTACTGAAGCTGTTAGCCTGTATCCTTGTGACTTTATGCACAGGTGTACAGATGTTCTTAATGAAGTAAGTGTAGCTACTACATGTATTGTACGTGTCCTCTGGTTTGTTTAACTGTTGCACATCCTGTTACTCCCAAAATTAGCACTACTTAAACTGCTCCATAGTGATTAACTACCAAAACTTAACTACCAGAAGGTTGCGTTTGAACCCCAGGGCCACAATCCTGCCACTGCTGGGCCCCTGAGCAAGGCCCTTAATTAATAATTGCTTAGTTGTATGATAAAATGTAAGTTCCGCTGGACAAAGGTGTCTGCCAAATGCTATCAGTGTGTGATATGAAGAAAAAAGTGATGCGCTAACCATATGGAGGTTCATATGGTTGACAAATTATCATTTAATTTCTATCCTACTTCTGTGAAACACACAATACTTCCTTTGTTTAATTAGAATAAATACATTTTATAAAGCAGAACTGAATTACTCAGTGTTCTTTATCTTTTGATTTGGATTTTCTTTGGCATGCCATGTCTTTAAGTTTAGAGTCTAGTTTGCGTTGCAGGTATGCTTTTTTGTTTGGATCGATGGACTTATCCTTCTGTCCGCTGCCGGCATACAGCACTCCCTCTTTGCTTATTCTCATACGAGCCTGCGCCTTTGCTTTGTCTCCACATCCATGGACCTACAAAATAATAAACTGATTATAGCAGGATGCAAACACTGGACATTATGAATGATAAATAAATGAATGAATTAAAAAAGTTGAGACCAGTTATCCTGCTCTCAGGAGAATAATGGGATGTGACCTTTTGGTAGTTTTTATTTATTATTAGCAGTGTTAGCATTTTGGCTGAAGTATACTATTACTGTGAATGTTGTCATTAAAGCATGTGCTACCTCTGGTATGTGGTGACTCAGGCAGTACTGTCTGTTACAGTAGACACACAGCTGCCCCAGTGTGAGCACACTGGCTTTACACTTCATGAAGCTACACACGCTTTCTGCTTTCACCACAGCATCAACGAGTGCATCAAAATCATCATCAGCTGTAGCAGCTGCAGCAATGTCCACAGCCCCTGCTTTCATTTTCCCCTTTCCTAACAGAGAAAGGCACAATGACACAATAGTAATGTTAAACTAGAACGTACATTTCCTGAAGAAAATGTGAATGGTGCTTGCACGTGGCAAGTTCCCCTCATTGTTAAATAAACAGCTGGACAGAATGAACCCAGAACAGAGAGATAATATTAAACACATTGTCTTGAAGAAATCTTCACCGCCCTTGAACTTTACTACATTTTGTAGTTTTACAATCAGAAACTGAAATAGAGACAACTGGAATGATATGTCATCAATCTCAACAAAATTTCCCATAATATTTGCAAAGTACTAGTGATATAATTAGTTGCAAATAAAGTGTCATATGATCTCAATTTAATATACAAATACTCCTGAAATACTCCTAGATTTTGTTAGGAACATAACTAATAATGAAGAGAAAAGAACATACTACAGAGCACCATCCAATCCATTAAAAACAGGGCAGCTGTGACTCTACATAGAGTGGGGGAAATAATTATTTGATCCCCTGCTGATTTTGTAAGTTTACCCCCTTACAAAGAGATTAACGGTCTAGAAATTTTATGCTAGGTTGATTTGAACAGATTATCTAATATCTGTTGTAATATGAACAACATCATCTAAAAAAAGTATTTGATCCCCTACCAACCAGCAAGAATTCTGACCCCCACAGACCGGTTATGTACACAGATTAGTCCGGTCACTTTTGGAAAGTACTCCTAATCTCAACTTGTTGTGTATATAAAAGACACCTGTCACAGAATCAAACCTCTGCAGTACCACTGGCAAGACCAAAGAGCTGTCAAATGATGTGAGGAACAAGATTGTATACCTGTACAAGGCTGGAATGGGCTTCAAGACCATCAGCAAGAAGCTTGGTGAGAAAGAATGGAATGAATAATTTGAAAATGGAAGAAATGCAAGATAACAGTCAATCACCCTCGCTCTGGAGCTCCATGCAAGATCTCACCTCGTGGGGAAAGGTTGGTTCTGAGAAAGGTGAGGGATCAGCCCAGAATTACATGATAGAAACTTGTTAATGATCTTAAGAAAGCTGGGACCACAGACACCAAGAAAACCATTGGTAACACACTTTGGCATAATGGATTGAGATCCTGCAGTGTCCACAAGATCTCCTTGCTTAAGAAGGCTCATTTTCAGGTCTGTCTAAAGTTTGCCAATCAACACCTGAATGATTCAGAGAAGGCTTGGGAAATGTTATGAGGTCAGATGAGACCAAATCTGAGCTCTTCGGCAGCAACTCAATTTGCCATATTGGAGGCAGAGAAATGCTGAATATGACCCCAAGTACACCATCTCCACTGTCAAACATGGAGGTGGAAACATTCTGCTTTGGGGCTGTTTCTCTGCTAAGGGTGCAGGAAGACTTCACCTAATTCAGGGTCCTATGAGCAGGGACAGGTACCATAGAATCTTGGATGAAAACCTCCAGGCCTCAGCCAGAACACTGAAGATAGGTCTTCCAGCATGACAGTGACCCATAACATACAGCCAAAGCAACAAAGGAGTGGCTCAAGAAGAAGCACATTATTATTTCCACAGGAAGTCTGTGGAAGAAGCTGAAACTTTTTGAGTTGCAAAGTGAAAGCCTTAAAACCTTCAGGATTTGGAGAGTATCACACCTGCTGACCAACTACAAGAAATGTCTGATCACTTTGCAAATTATGGACTATTCATTTCTTTGTAAGAGATTAAATTTACAAAATCAGCAGGGGATCAAATAATTATTTCCCCCACTGCAAGGGCTTCCACCAAAAGCCAGTAATCATCTCAGGAGGATTTTAGAAAAAGAAGCAACCAAGAGACCATGAGTAATTTTGAAGGAGCTCTAATGGGAAAAGCTGTTCACAGGACAACCGTATCCTGAACAGCATATCCTGGGTTTTATTGGAGAGCTGCAAGCCAGAATAAACCACACGAGTTTTCAAAAAAAAGACATTTTTGAGGTTAAGCAAACATGTGGGGAAAAAAGTTTTTTAGTCCAAAAGATTTTTGGTCTTGGCAGAGAATACTTTATTTGGTGGAAACCCAACACTGGTCATCATCAGGAGAAGCTCATTCCCACAGTGAAGCATGATGGTGGCATCATGTTATGGGGAAGTGAGATTGATGCAATCAAACACAGATAAACCCCTAAAGAAAACCTGTTTCAGTCTGCAAGAGATTTAAAAGAAGTGGAGGTTCACCTTCCAATAAGTGAATGAGCCTAAGCAATGTTTAAAGCCTAAATGAGCCTAAAATATGTGACAAGACTCAAAAGCTGTATCTCACCATCTGATCTGGCACAGCTTATGACATTCTGCCAAGATCAACTGGCAGGAAAATGATGTCCCAGGTGACTTACATTTACGATCGCAGACAAGAGCAGTTCTGGCTCAAGGGTGAATAAGCAACCAACAAATTTCAATAAAACCTATTTTGCACTTTCAGACATTAGACAAATCAAGCAGTAAAATTCACAATTGAGGTCATTTCATAATGCTACAAAAACATGAAAAAGGTCAATGGGGTGAATACTTTGTCACACCTTTGTTCTTCTTTGTGGATGAGCCTTTACTTTCTTTAAGATCTCTCTCTAGTCTTTTGCTCTGAATTTTCTCCTCCCGTTTTTCTTTCTCCCGACGCATACGCTCTAAATGCAAGCTTTTCAAATCTACAGCAGGCTTCAGTACTTGCTTGTTGGAATCTCTTTCTGTTTGTTCCTCTGGAATCTGGATTTCTGCACTTGTGGACTCTGATTCCTTTTCCAGTCTCTTTTCTGGCTCTGCCACGGGTTTGAAAACAGTGACATGGCGCTCTTTTCCTGTTCCCTTGCTCACATGCTTCAGTTCCAGCTCCTCACAGATCTGGTGAACCAGCAGACGTTCATGTGAATTCAGAGAGGAAGGAAACTGAAGCTCTGCCTGACTTTGGTTGTCCAGGAAGATAAGGATCTGCTGCCGCATCTCTTCTTTCTTAATTTGAGACTCAACCTGATTGTCTGCTTTTGGTTTGGAAAGGCGTGACTTTAGATTATTGCCAACGTTGGAATCATCCTTTGATTGACCACTTCCTTTGCTTTTGCACTCAGAGACTTTATTGCACTTGTTCTCAACCCCTTTGCCTTGTTGATTTCTTGCCTTTGCTTTACTAGAAGATGCTTTAATGTTATTTTGTTGGTCTTTAAAATCACAGTGGTAGTTATCAGTCACCAGGTCCTCCAAGTACTCGAAAGCAGTGCGAACCTCCCCGTGCTCAGACATGTAGTCAACCAAGCTTTTGAGAAAGTCATGGTTTCGGACAGTCTGGGAATCGCATACCACGACCAGCTGACGTCTGGCACGTGTTACAGCCACGTTGATCCTTCTGTCCTCCGCAAGAAATCCAACTTCTCCTGCAGGATCAAAGTGAAACACTCAAATGAGGTGCTGATCATTTAGATCCTATTCTTCTTGCTATTTACTAGTTGCACATATGCTGCCTCACCTTTTCTATTAGATCGAACCAGGGACAGCAACACTGCCTCCTTTTCTCTGCCTTGAAAGCCATCTACAGATTTGATCTCCAGGTCTGGATACTGATTTGAGAGCTTCTGTCTTAGCAGATCTACCTGAAACATAAACAGAGAGATTTACTACATAAAAGTAATGCATCATGTAACAGGAAAACATATTTGCAAATTTCTTCAACAAAACCATCTCTATAATTGTCCAGACAGGCATCTTCTACCTGTAGGTTATAAGGCGCAATGACTGCAATGTCTTTAGCCTGCACTCCAGCCTCAGTCAAGGTTCTCACATGAAGAGCCACTATATCAACTTCACCTGAGTGAAAGTTACACAGTAATTGTTTAGGCCAAATGTATAAACTATGTGATATCAAGCGAGCAAACAATAACGCAAAGGCGTAATATCTGATTATTACCCCGATTGCCCTTTGACTGTTCATCGGTGTCCTCCATTTCATTAAGACCACAGCCAGCAGTGTCAACTAAAAGCAAAGGTATGCTGGTCTCCTCAACATGAGATACACCAGCTAGGCCTCTGATTAAAAAAAACAACAAAAAAAGATATTTCACTTAACAGGGACAATGATATATTACGTCTAATCTAAATCAGACAACAATGTTACAATTTCAGGAGTGTTCTAGCTGTACTGTGGACCTGAATATTTAAGCACGTACCTCAATAAATGTTTCTCCACTGAAGGATGTGCGGTCAGTTTTCCTTGGTACATCTGCTCTGATGCCCACTGCATAATGGCACTGTTCATACGGTACTGAGTGGTCAGCATTCGAACTATCGAGTCTCCGTACTTCTGAATCAGCCGCTCCATTAAACTCACAGACAGACCTTTAGCAGCTGCACTGTTACATCCAGAGGAGGAAAATCAATTCAAAATTGTTTCAGAATTGTTTGAAGTTGAAGTTGCACCAAATAAAAAAAAAAATGCAAAAAAATTAAAAAAATGATCATGCTCTGCTATAATGATTAGTTTTTATTAGAAGCGATTATATATTCTTTGTCTGTCAGAGTTAAGAATAAATATGACATTTCCCGAATAAGGGTTTTAATTCCTTTTATTACACTTAATTTAAAAGGTTCTAATGACTAAATTAAATGATGTAGAGTGAGTGTGATCAATTACTATAGTAATAATATAAGCCAGGCACATTGTGAAATCTTATGAGGATATTTCCACTGATGGGAAATGTAACTGTGGCGTTAAATTTAGGCACTTACAACATAGTGAAGTGCTAACAAGAGCTCTTAATAAACAGCTGCATTTTGGGTGTGATGTCATGTTAGATATATGAAAAAACAATTGTCTCATGTCACTCAATTCAATCACACTGAAACAATGTACGCATTTGAATAAAGTCAATTCAAGCAATAAAGAATAAAGTCAATATTTTCCAGCGTATATCTTAGTGTAGTAAGGTGTCCGTAAGAGGATTCTTACATTATTCTGTCCGATACCACAAAACATTTGAAAAATAAAGGATTTCATAATGAAATATAAGCGTAAAGTTAGGTTCTCGGCATACTTCTGAGATTTAATTGTTGGTGGCAGCTGCTTGTAATCTCCCGCCAGGATGCACTTGCGTGCTTTGAGCAGTGCGATCCAACAGCTGCTCTCCAGAGCCTGAGCACATTCATCTATCACCACCAGGTCGAAATGCTCGCTTGGCAAATGCTTCAGTGGACCATCATTACTAGCTCCTGTGTGTGACAAATATTACTTCAGATCTTAAAGGCAAAGGAAGGACCATATTCTCTACGACTGGCTGTTTAAATATTACAGGTTTATACAATAGTAACACACCAGTGTTAGTTGCCAGAATAACACTGGCTCTTTTCAGGATTTGGGTGATAGCCATCTCCTCCCTGCTCTTTAGTTCCTTTCGCAGTTCTCCTATTTCTCTCCTTAGGCTGCTTCTCTGTCCTTTGTCACGTACTTTCTTTATCTGACTCTATGACCAGATAAATAGGTTTCAATTACATTTAGTATCTGTCACAATACATTAATAAAGTTATATCATTGTACAAGGGATAGAATCACATACCAGAACAAAAATGCTATATTAAATGTGTGATGGAAAAAAATGAAAGCTTACAAAGGCTTTATCCATGTCTTTTCGAACATCTGCAATAATGTTAGTGTTGTCGCTCTGTGCAAGCACGGCATCCAGGGAATGTTTCTGGATCGACTCTAGCAGACGTGCTGGATGTCCCAGGCGCAGGACCTTAGCCTTGCATTTAGCCAGGCGCTCCACTAAATTATCCACAGCCACGTTGGATGGAGCACAGCACAAAACCTGCAGAGATTACCATCAGTGGATCATCAGAGAGTAATGAACCGACTGAAATGTGTTAGTTTCAGCTTCACCGCAAAGCTTAAGAAATGCTTTTTAGGGAGCTGGGATGTGGTTCATAACTTGAGTAAAAGGGCAGGAGAGAAAGAGGGCTTCCTTGTCAACCTTAACTAATCAGATAAATAAAGCTTTTTAATACTAATGGACAGTTAGTGGGATTTGTTTCCAGTGCTCTCTATAGTGTTGGTCTAGTTACAGACTTGCTTGATTTAATCAAACCCTGCTGCATTGGTGTTTCTAGTACATCGCAAATACACAGAAAACACAACGCATATTGTTTTTTATTTCGCGTTATTTTGGTGTTATTATGCGTAGTAAGGCACATCACATCTTCTGTGTTCCACAGTGTTCCCCTGCCTCTCATGGTGAATGTATCATAGAAACTAATGGTGCTGTCATCACCGTTACATCCCATAATATTGTGCACTATTACATCAGACTTGCACATTTTATGAACAGCAGATAGGTTAATTCCTCTCCACGGCTTCTCTCTTTCTACCCCTACCGAGGTATCAGAAATTGTACCAGCTCTGATCGTCTTCCGTGTGATGAAGATTTTGGACCTCCACAGAGATGAGGCCGACTCAGTGAATCCTGAGGCACCTAGAGATCTACCAGCTGCAGTCAGACTCTACGATACTAAAGAGGAGATGTGAACTCCATGTGATCTTTTGCATCTATACAACATTTGTTTGACTGTATATTTATAATCACACCCTCCACTGTCACCCGTATGAGGATGAGGTTCCCCTTTGAGTCTGGTTCCTCTCAAGGTTTCTTCCTTTACCATCTAAGGGAGTTTTTTCTCACCACAGTCGCCTGAGTCACCTCAGACTTGCTCATTGGGGATAAATACAAACATATTTAATATTAATCTTGAACTTTGTTTTCTATTAATCTTTATTATTCTTTATAATAACCTTTTGTTCTATGTTTATGTTCTGTAAAACTGCTTTGAGATGATGTCAATTGTAAAAAGCGCTATACAAATAAACTAGAATTGAATTGAATTGTCATCAGATAACGTGGGTTAATTTACTTTCTGAACAGGCGGGTTTGCGGACATGAGTCGTGTTCATGTTCACGAGAATCGCAGCACAGTTCCAGTGCAACCAAACTCAAATCACCTCGTACAGGTATTCTTGGGTTCAGTACAGTTTTGTGCTTGCCAATGTGCATGACAGCTCTCTATCTACCATTTTTTATGCAAATCTTGCTTTTTTCAGAGTAATTTGCTAGTGTGAAAGCCCAGAGCTTCTGGTTGAGGGAGTGTATGTAAAAACCTGAATATTCTTTTAATGTTTTATTTATTATTTCATATATGACTACCAGAACATGTTGGTTGTACCTTCTGGCCTTGTTTTATAGCCTGTAGAATAACTTCCACCACAGTTGTAGTTTTTCCCGTCCCTGGTGGTCCGTGTATGATAGCGACGTCTTTCTGAGCGAGCGCAAATGAAACAGCCTCCTGCTGAGATCTGTCTAATCCAGCATTAATCCACTCTAAATCATCTGAGCAAGTCAAAGAGAACTTTAGTTTGTACATTGTCTGATCCATATTTACCTGGGAAACCCTGTCAGAGGTCTTAATGAAAAAAGTGGACTTACTCTGCTGCAACAACATTCCAGGCTCAGAGTTGCCAAAGAGGACACTTATTAGATGTGCAGCAGGACCACTTCTGTATCCATTCAAAGAGTTTAAAGCACTGCAAACAAACAGAAGAATGATTTTTATTTATCAGAGCATCAACTGGACAGACAGAAAGCACTGATGAAACCAGGTAACTTACTGAGTCAATCGTTTATAAGTTACATCATTTGCAAGCTTCATAATATTATATAGTCCATCACTTTCCAGATTGAGGCCATCATGTGTTTCGTCAAAAGCAACTGTTACTGTTGATTGTGTCACACGGGTTACCACACCCGAGCAAAGCTGATCAGGCTGGCTGCATCCTTCTGATTCATAAAGACCCACAATGTCTCCTGAAACAAGAGCCAACAAACCAGTTAAGATTAGCTACAAAATGCAAT
Organism: Tachysurus vachellii; assembly: GCF_030014155.1. Classification (NCBI taxonomy): domain Eukaryota; kingdom Metazoa; phylum Chordata; class Actinopteri; order Siluriformes; family Bagridae; genus Tachysurus; species Tachysurus vachellii. Next base: position 15,850,526 of record NC_083468.1, on the reverse strand, counting down.
AAACTTTGGTACTATTCTGAATTCAGTAGGAAATGTAATGCATTACTGATTACAGGTCAATTTTCATAAATGGAAATGCATGATGAACCAATGAGCGTTAGTCTAGGGGCTGATGAGGGATGAGAGGAATGAGGGAATGCTCTTTGGCATTGTCTCATGCAAGCTAATTTGCTGTTTGTCTGCTTGAATAAATGATTATTGATCAATTTTAATCTTTTGCTTTGAAGTGCAGTCACAATTCATTGATGTGAACCAAACCAAAGTCATGTTGCAAGTCTTCTTTGATTATGTTTGAGTTGAAAGTTGCATTTGTGATGGGTCCAAGTCAAGTCGTGTTAATCGAGTCCACAACTCTGCAATAAAATCTTTTTATTTAGAATCACAAAGACTCACAAATCAGTCAGCAAATTCCCCTTCGAACCTTTTCAAATAATGTCAACACTGTGTACAATTATCACAGGATAAAGCCTCACCAGGTCCGAAACCGTGACTGGGAAGAAGTGAAGGTCCGATACTTTTCCGAGGCTCAAACGAAACCAGAAGTCTGCCATGCATTCCTGTCCTCTGACTTCCAATTTGAAGTTTCAGCAAGCATACTCCTTTTTGTTGTAGACTTTTTAGTGACAGATTCTTTTGCCATGCCCTGAAAAAAAAACCCAGACACAATTACAATACAGACACAATACCAAAATCCGTATCACATGAACTCTGTCAATTAAGAGCAAAGTCTTGCCAGAGAACAGCTAGAGTCTCTGGATTACCTTGTTTCTTCTATCTCAGCTTCTCTCTCCTCTTGCAAGAGTTCAAGCGTTTTGCAAACGAAACTTTCAACTTCCATTTCTCTGACACTGACACATAGATAAGACAACACAATCAAATAAAAACATAGAGCAAGGTGAAGCTGAACAGACACCATTACCCTCATTATAGATTAGCTAGCTAGCAAAGTTAGTTCTATTCCTTTTACAAAATAACCAAATTAGACAACAGTGAAAGAAAGTATAGTGAACCTACAGTTCAGTCGCCACGTCTAGAAATGATTATTTGAAAATGTCTATGAATTGTTAGTAAAGGTATTTTATGTGAGCAGACACATACCTGGTCCTAGTGCAACACAACAGAGCTAGTATCGACTCCTTCGATAGGAGTCGATACTAAAAACTAGATCCGAATCCCATAATCAATGGGAAATTAAGAGTCGACTGAAGCTTTGAGTGCCACGATACATTTTTTTATCGACCGATATTTAAACATGTAGTGGCCAAAATTTGTTGATTTTTTTATCGCTTTAATTACATTTATTATTTAATAAATTAACTGATGTGACATGGTGCCCTAAAAACATTTAAAAAAGTAAATAAATGTGTCAAAGTTTTTTTTTTTTTTTTTTTAAATTTAATAGTATTTTATATCTTTAATACTGCACTGTTCATTTTATAAGACCACAAACCTGTAATGTAATTTATTTTAGGCACATTAAGAAATGAGTGCGTGGAATCGACTCCTGAAATCCATTTGACTGCAACTGAGTCGACTCCAAACGTCTATTCGATCGAACTGTCATGTCTGTTTCCATATCGGGATCGGTCCGTCCGGAATTTCATTCCTACCGACACACTTCTGTTATAACAATATTTTGTTTTGTTTTGTTTTGTTATTTTAATGCATGTGCCACAAAATAAACTATAATTAGTAAAAATGATCGAATCGAAGATTTTATATCACAGTATGTTAAAGTAGTTCTTTGTCAAAGGTGTTCTTTTTCAGAAGGGGAACTCACATTGCGGTCGAGTTTTCCCTTTTTAGAGGGGGACCGAATTTTTCTGCTACACCGGTCATCATGCTGTCTGATAAATGTCAAAGCCAGTGTAGAAAAAACGTTCCCCGTTCAGACATATTGTGAGTTTTTACACGTTTTCTTTTGAAATTAGCAGGTGATTACACAGGAACAATGGCCCGAGTTGTGAAAGTCTTACAGACTTTACGAAATCACTGGAAAAAGTCGACTGTTGCTGTGTGTGTGTTGTCTTATGGTGGACGCTGGTTATACGGGAAGCACTGGTTAGTACCGCTGTAATCACGCAGAATATCACGTCTGTACTCTTTCAGCACAATCTGTATACAGAAAAATCAGGTGTAATAGTGTGAGAAGTTAGAGATCTCACTGAAGGTTGATGATTATGACACTGAAGGTCTACTTCTTCCCCATAGTGACCATGTACTGCGACGAGAGGCATGTCAGGAGGCTAGGGTAAGGTATATTATTCCCATTTCCTATTCAGGTGATCTTTTATAATCACCACAAATGTTTATGTTTATTCATTCATCTCCAGTAACTGCTTTATCCTGAACAGGGTTGCAGTGGATGACTTGATTACAATGCCTGTGAGAAGGAGACACATCCTGGTTTGGATACCAGTTCGTTACAGTATTCACATTTTCAGGAAATTTAGAGTCACTGATTTACCTACTGACATGTTTTTTTGAAACCCACACGAACACGGCGAGAAGATTATAAACGCAATACGAACAATAAGTGGAGCTCGGAAGTGAACCCGGAACCTTGTAGCTATTAGGCAGCATCTGTGCCATATATTTTAGGCTAACTGCCTAGTTATAGTAGACATGCTGTGAAAGGATAATAATCCTTTTACGGAGTAGGAAGAATTAAGCATTAGTACAAATAATCTGTACTGGGTTCTCTGGTTTTCTTCAGCTCTCAAAAACATGTTCGTAGTCAGATTGGTTGCTTTAAAGAGTTTCCGTAGGTGTGAATGAGTTGGTGACTTTATGTACCCACCTCATGGCTTTGACCTGGATAAAGTAGTTTCCGAAGATGAATGAATGAATGATGAATAATTTGTCGGTATGTAGATATATGAAACACCTCAAACTACAGTTTAGTAACAGTAGTAATTTTATAGTGTAAATGTTGCCATACAGCAAGTAGCAATGATCTGCTTTCTGCAATCTGCTTTTTAACCAGGAATTTGGTCAGAAATTGATTGGACCTCAGGAGTCACTGCAGAAAGCCACAGTAATCCTGAATCCTGCAGCATGCAAAGGGTTAGCATTTGCAATAATCATTTTTCAACCTACTCATCTTACCTTGCCTGTTGAACTGCATTAATCTTGCTGATTGAGGTGTTTATCTGTGCTCTTGTGCACATTTTTTCCCCACAGAAAGGCAAACAATCTGTTTGAAAAAAACGCAGCCCCTATTCTACATCTTGCTGGGATTGATGTTAAAATTATAAAGGTATTGGACTTTAGTCTGTTGTGTTTTCTAAATTTTTTTGATGCTAAACTTATGCTAGTGATTTGACTGTTCTATAGACAGATTATGAAGGACAAGCCAAAAAGCTAATGGACCTGATGGAACAGACTGACATGTTGATTGTTGCCGGAGGTGATGGAACCCTGCAGGAGGTAAAACCTATTGTTGTAATCTCACTAGAAAGATTGTGGCATTTTGAAGGCATGTGCTTTTGGAGCAGGTAAACTATTTTTGTGTCTTTTATGCTGCTCAGGTGATAACTGGCTTGCTGCGCAGAGCTGATGAGGTATGTACTGTGATAATGTCCAATAGGAGTAATTTGGGAAATATATTTTGCAGGCAAGGTATGAAGATGTAATGTAGAGGTCCGTTCTGAAAGCTTCTTTAGAAATATCAGAATATATGTGAACAGTGGCAGAAACGGTAGGACTTGATTGGTGGATATTATGGGTTTGTGTTTACTAATTTCTTCTCTTTTTTTTTAACATATGCTGCATTTGAATCCCAGGAAGCATTCAGTAAAATTCCCATTGGCTTCATTCCTTTGGGCTCTCGAAACTCCTTGAGCCAAAGTCTGCATGTTGTTACTGATGACAAAGTGAAGTAAGCACTCTTTTTAAACTCACTCTTTGTACTATATTTCTGATAAAGTCAGAGCAACAGATTGTGATTTGTTTATTCCAGGTGCATCACTTCAGCAACGCTGTCTATTCTGAAAGGGGAGACGGTGCCACTGGATGTTCTTCAGATAAAGGTACACCAGAAGTGCCCTGTTGCTGTGTGGGTAAATTGTAAGCACGATTGATCATGTTGTGGTTTTTATTGCGTGTTCTCAGAGTGAGCAGGAGCAGCCGGTCTTTGCTCTCTTAAGTTTACGCTGGGGTTCCTTCCGAGATGTCGCAACATCCATTAGCAAGTGAGAGGGAAACTATATTAATGAATTTTTTTATTTTAAACTTGGCACATATATTTTTGTTCATTGACATGAGCTCTTCTCTGCCTGTCATCAAGGTACTGGTATCTTGGACCTTTAAAAACAAGAGCAGCCCATTGGTTTAGTACACTTAAGGTGAGTGGTGTGTTGTGTGAACTCTTCTGCTTTAGTTTTGTGAATTTTGATTATTAAATTAACAAAGCTGTCTTCTGTATCTCAGGAGTGGCCACAGATGCACCATGCTTCTGTTTTGTACCTGTCTCCCACCCCTCGACCACTAGACCTGCCTGACGTGAAGCCTGTGAGACCCAGTCTGCTCTATCGCATCTATCGGAGACTTCAAAACTACTGGACGCCTCCTGCAGAGGGTAGAGTTGATGTGCATCTGTGAAATTTACCTTTGCTGCAGGATGTAATTTCTGAGGTCTTAGTGCTGTGTGTGTGTCTGCGTATGTGTGTGTGCATCTGTGTGTATGCATGTGTGTCTGTCTGTGTGTGTGTCTCTGTCTGTCTGTGTGTGTGTCTCTGTCTGTCTGTGTGTGTGTGTCTGTCTGTCTGTGTGTGTGTGTCTCTGTCTGTCTGTGTGTGTGTGTCTCTGTCTGTCTGTGTGTGTGTGTCTCTGTCTGTCTGTGTGTGTGTGTCTCTGTCTGTCTGTGTGTGTGTGTCTCTGTCTGTCTGTGTGTGTGTGTCTCTGTCTGTCTGTGTGTGTGTGTCTGTCTGTCTGTGCGTGTGTGTCTGTCTGTCTGTGCGTGTGTGTCTGTCTGTCTGTGTGTGTGTGTCTCTGTCTGTCTGTGTGTGTGTGTCTCTGTCTGTCTGTGTGTGTGTGTCTCTGTCTGTCTGTGTGTGTGTGTCTCTGTCTGTCTGTGTGTGTGTGTCTCTGTCTGTCTGTCTGTGTGTGTGTGTCTCTGTCTGTCTGTGTGTGTGTGTCTCTGTCTGTCTGTGTGTGTGTGTCTCTGTCTGTCTGTGTGTGTGTGTCTCTGTCTGTCTGTCTGTGTGTGTGTGTGTCTCTGTCTGTCTGTGTGTGTGTGTGTCTCTGTCTGTGTGTGTGTGTGTGCCTCTGTCTGTGTGTGTGTGTGTGTGCCTCTGTCTGTGTGTGTGAGTGTGTGCCTCTGTCTGTGTGTGTGAGTGTGTGCCTCTGTCTGTGTGTGTGAGTGTGTGCCTCTGTCTGTGTGTGTGTGTGTGTGTGCCTCTGTCTGTGTGTGTGTGTGTGTGTGTGCCTCTGTCTGTGTGTGTGTGTGTGTGCCTCTGTCTGTGTGTGTGTGTGTGTGTGTGCCTCTGTCTGTGTGTGTGTGTGTGTGTGCCTCTGTCTGTGTGTGTGCGCCTCTGTCTGTGTGTGTGTGTCTCTGTCTGTCTCTGTGTGTGTCTGTGTCTCTGTGTGTGTCTGTGTCTCTGTGTGTGTCTGTGTCTCTGTGTGTGTCTGTGTCTCTGTGTGTGTCTGTGTCTGTGTGTGTGTGTCTCTTTCTGTCTGTGTGTGTGTGCCTCTTTCTGTCTGTGTGTGTGTGTGTCTCTTTCTGTCTGTGTGTGTGTGTCTCTTTCTGTCTGTGTGTGTGTGTGTCTCTTTCTGTCTGTGTGTGTGTGTGTCTCTTTCTGTCTGTGTGTGTGTGTGTCTCTTTCTGTCTGTGTGTGTGTGTGTCTCTTTCTGTCTGTGTGTGTGTGTGTCTCTTTCTGTCTGTGTGTGTGTGTGTCTCTTTCTGTCTGTGTGTGTGTGCGCCTCTGTCTGTGTGTGTGTGTGCCTCTGTCTGTGTGTGTGTGTGCCTCTGTCTGTGTGTGTGTGTGTGTGTGTGTGTGTGTGTGCCTCTGTCTGTGTGTGTGCGTGCCTCTGTCTGTGTGTGTGCGTGCCTCTGTCTGTGTGTGTGCGTGCCTCTGTCTGTGTGTGTGCGTGCCTCTGTCTGTGTGTGTGCGTGCCTCTGTCTGTGTGTGTGCGTGCCTCTGTCTGTGTGTGTGCGTGCCTCTGTCTGTGTGTGTGCGTGCCTCTGTCTGTGTGTGTGCGTGCCTCTGTCTGTGTGTGTGCGTGCCTCTGTCTGTGTGTGTGCGTGCCTCTGTCTGTGTGTGTGCGTGCCTCTGTCTGTGTGTGTGCGTGCCTCTGTCTGTGTGTGTGCGTGCCTCTGTCTGTGTGTGTGCGTGCCTCTGTCTGTGTGTGTGTGCCTCTGTCTGTGTGTGTGTGTGCCTCTGTCTGTGTGTGTGCGTGCCTCTGTCTGTGTGTGTGCGTGCCTCTGTCTGTGTGTGTGCGTGCCTCTGTCTGTGTGTGTGCGTGCCTCTGTCTGTGTGTGTGCGTGCCTCTGTCTGTGTGTGTGCGTGCCTCTGTCTGTGTGTGTGCGTGCCTCTGTCTGTGTGTGTGCGTGCCTCTGTCTGTGTGTGTGCGTGTGCCTCTGTCTGTGTGTGTGTGTGTGTGTGTGTGTGTGCCTCTGTCTGTGTGTGTGTGTGTGTGTGTGCCTCTGTCTGTGTGTGTGTGTGTGTGTGCCTCTGTCTGTGTGTGTGTGTGTGTGTGTGTGTGCCTCTGTCTGTGTGTGTGTGTGTGTGTGCCTCTGTCTGTGTGTGTGCGCCTCTGTCTGTGTGTGTGTGTCTCTGTCTGTCTCTGTGTGTGTCTGTGTCTCTGTGTGTGTCTGTGTCTCTGTGTGTGTCTGTGTCTCTGTGTGTGTCTGTGTCTGTGTGTGTGTGTCTCTTTCTGTCTGTGTGTGTGTGCCTCTTTCTGTCTGTGTGTGTGTGTGTCTCTTTCTGTCTGTGTGTGTGTGTCTCTTTCTGTCTGTGTGTGTGTGTGTCTCTTTCTGTCTGTGTGTGTGTGTGTCTCTTTCTGTCTGTGTGTGTGTGTGTCTCTTTCTGTCTGTGTGTGTGTGTGTCTCTTTCTGTCTGTGTGTGTGTGTGTCTCTTTCTGTCTGTGTGTGTGTGTGTGTGCCTCTGTCTGTGTGTGTGTGTGCCTCTGTCTGTGTGTGTGTGTGCCTCTGTCTGTGTGTGTGTGTGCCTCTGTCTGTGTGTGTGTGTGTGCCTCTGTCTGTGTGTGTGTGTGCCTGTCTGTGTGTGTGTGCGCGCCTCTGTCTGTGTGTGTGTGCGCCTCTGTCTGTGTGTGTGTGCGCCTCTGTCTGTGTGTGTGTGCGCCTCTGTCTGTGTGTGTGTGCGCCTCTGTCTGTGTGTGTGTGTGCCTCTGTCTGTGTGTGTGTGTGCCTCTGTCTGTGTGTGTGCGTGCCTCTGTCTGTGTGTGTGCGTGCCTCTGTCTGTGTGTGTGCGTGCCTCTGTCTGTGTGTGTGCGTGCCTCTGTCTGTGTGTGTGCGTGCCTCTGTCTGTGTGTGTGCGTGCCTCTGTCTGTGTGTGTGCGTGCCTCTGTCTGTGTGTGTGCGTGCCTCTGTCTGTGTGTGTGCGTGCCTCTGTCTGTGTGTGTGCGCGCCTCTGTCTGTGTGTGTGCGCGCCTCTGTCTGTGTGTGTGCGCGCCTCTGTCTGTGTGTGTGTGCGCCTCTGTCTGTGTGTGTGTGCGCCTCTGTCTGTGTGTGTGTGCGCCTCTGTCTGTGTGTGTGCGTGCCTCTGTCTGTGTGTGTGCGTGCCTCTGTCTGTGTGTGTGCGTGCCTCTGTCTGTGTGTGTGCGTGCCTCTGTCTGTGTGTGTGCGTGCCTCTGTCTGTGTGTGTGCGTGCCTCTGTCTGTGTGTGTGCGTGCCTCTGTCTGTGTGTGTGCGTGCCTCTGTCTGTGTGTGTGCGTGCCTCTGTCTGTGTGTGTGCGTGCCTCTGTCTGTGTGTGTGCGTGCCTCTGTCTGTGTGTGTGCGTGCCTCTGTCTGTGTGTGTGCGTGCCTCTGTCTGTGTGTGTGCGTGCCTCTGTCTGTGTGTGTGCGTGCCTCTGTCTGTGTGTGTGTGCGCGCCTCTGTCTGTGTGTGTGTGCGCCTCTGTCTGTGTGTGTGTGCGCCTCTGTCTGTGTGTGTGTGCCTCTGTCTGTGTGTGTGTCTGTCTGTCTCTGTGTGTGTGTCTGTCTGTCTCTGTGTGTGTCTGTCTGTCTCTGTGTGTGTCTGTCTGTCTCTGTGTGTGTCTGTCTGTCTCTGTGTGTGTCTGTCTGTCTCTGTGTGTGTCTGTGTCTCTGTGTGTGTGTGTCTCTTTCTGTCTGTGTGTGTGTCTGTGTCTCTGTGTGTGTGTGTCTCTTTCTGTCTGTGTGTGTCTTTCTGTCTGTGTGTGTGTGCCTCTGTCTGTGTGTGTCTTTCTGTCTGTGTGTGTGTGCCTCTGTCTGTGTGTGTGTGCCTCTGTCTGTGTGTGTGTGCCTCTGTCTGTGTGTGTGTGCCACTGTCTGTGTGTCTGTGTGTGTGTGCCACTGTCTGTGTCTGTGTGTGTGCCACTGTCTGTGTGTCTGTGTGTGTGCCACTGTCTGTGTGTGCCACTGTCTGTGTGTGCCACTGTCTGTGTGTGCCACTGTCTGTGTGTGCCACTGTCTGTGTGTGTGTGTGTGCCTCTGTCTCTGTGTGTGTGCCTCTGTCTCTGTGTGTGTGCCTCTGTCTGTGTATGTGTGTGTCTCTGTCTGTGTATGTGTGTGTCTCTGTCTGTGTATGTGTGTGTGTCTCTGTCTGTGTGTGTGTCTCTGTCTGTGTGTGTGTCTCTGTCTGTGTGTGTGTCTCTGTCTGTGTGTGTGTCTCTGTCTGTTTGTCTGTGTGTGTGTGTCTGTCTGTGTGTGTGTCTCTGTCTGTGTCTCTGTCTGTTTGTCTGTGTGTGTCTCTGTCTGTCTCTCTCTGACTGAGTGTGTGTGTGTGTGTGTGTGTGTGTGTGGTTTCAGAGCCCCATGTGGAGGCAGAACCAGAGCGCTGGGAGGATAAACAGATCTCTACACTGGAGCTCACAATCAGCACACACAACAGGAATCCGATGAAAAAAGTAAGTCACTACAATACATTTAATATTCATTTCTTCAGACTGTTGCATAAAGAAGGGTGTTTATTTATTTAGGATATAATACAAGTTATTAATTTGATGACTGTATCTAGTGTAGATGAACGTGGTAAGAGAAGAGCATTTCACACTTCCTGAGGTTATCAGGTTTCATGCTGCTCACACTTTACCACAGGATTAACAATGTGCAGTTTAGAACAACAATAACTCAGGTGTTAGTGCAGTGTAAAAAACCCTGGAAAGTCAAACGTGAAACCAAAATGTCTTTGATGTCCTCTAGTGGCTGACTCTCATATGGCAATCTTTCATTTTAAGAAATATTATCATTAATATAATGATAAATAATATCATTTTAATATTCCACCAAAGCATTTCCGAGAATAGCGTTCAGTTCAGTTGACTGATTAATATCTCCCCCAATATTAATACTAATTATTGAGCTGATTGACAGTTATGTACATGATAGCTGAGCTTCATGAATGTGCACCAATTTTTCATCACTTGACTTTTTGCTGTAGGAAAATCACATCTTGTCCTACTGACGGACCATCATCAGGGACCATTCTTTACATGTTGTCCAGCTAGTCTAATCTAGCTCATTGCACTGATATGATAACCAGCATGAGTGAAAAAAATGGTGGCAGAATTCAAGTCAGCACTAACGAAATGCATTTATTATTCACTGTATTACTTTAGCGGAAATCTTCAATTATCTTTGACGTATAGTTTACTCGTTACGGTTAGTCAGTCACTCCTTTTTAAATGAATTGCAAGGACAGGAATTAAGATCAGAACCACAAATTTAATCAGAACCACTCCAAATTTAACCCAAAGAAAGACTGATTTAACTGTTTGAGAAATGAACAGTGTTGCAGGCAAATAATGAAGAGAGTTTACACATTACACATTAGCCTGAGTTACTGCAGTTTAAGCTTGTGTGAAACAAACAAAACGTATCCATACATTTTGGTTTCATTTCTACAAGTACCCAGTAGAAATAATAATCTACGATCGTTCGTGGTGAGGATTGTATAAGTTGTGTTTCTCTTTCTTTGCGCAGGTAAAAATACTTAATCATGGTGTAAACTTAGATCTTGACACACTTTAATAACTGAATATTTTAATTTTGAACTGTGTTGTGTTCAAAGGAAGCAGGATCATGGTGCAGCTTGTCCCCATTTGGTTTGGGAAAATGTTATTAGAGCTGTTAAGAGCGCAGGTGTGGCAGTGGGCGGAGCTTTAACTTTGAGATCAGCTAAAAGAGAGAGCTTATTCGAAAGACGAATAAGACTAGCTATTTAATTAGGACTATATAAATGCTCACTAGTGAAGTAGGAACAGTTTGTGCTTGTGGTATCTGAGGAGCGTTGCTATAAGATTTATCACATTTAGTCATAACTTTGCTGGTTTTAGCTTCCTGTCATGTGATTGGTGTTCGCACGTGAATATGCACATGAATCTATAGACAAATCTACCTATACTTGTGGAAATCTGGAGGAAATCTTTAGTTTGCTTTGTTCTATTAATGTATTTAGAAATTAGAATGTATCCAAGTGTCTCACACAGAATGTAGAATGTGTCACACACCTTTTGGCTTTTTTTATTATTATTTTATTTTTTTTTATATAGTAGTGACTTATATTAAATCGATCGTGTCATCGAGATCAAGGTCATGCTGCGTAAAACCTCTGCCAATGTAAAAATAAGCCGATCGGGTGACTCACTGCAGTGACCCCGAACAGGGAGCAGCCGAAGAACAAGTACAACAACTGATATTTAATCAGTTACTACAGTTCTGTATGTGTTAGTCCTAAATCTTTTACCAATTTGTAGCAATAAAAATTAAAATCTTCTGTAAGGGATGTAATTTGACAAAAAACACTAAACATCAAATGTATATATTTTTTGCCCTTGTTAATGTGATAGAGGTCACAACTGAAAACTATTTTAATTGTTGATTTCTTTTTTTAATGCAAATGTTTATCCCAGCAGAAAACCCAGTTCACTGAAGGGAAACCGCCTTTATGTTCCACAGCCCCTTAGCCCTTGTTTTCTCTTGGCCAATAGGAAACCATGCTGATGAATATGCTGTTTGTCACTTATGCTGTTTGCATGGCACTGTTTAAACCACACACACTAGTTTTTTTTGTTTTTGATAAATCACCTGCTCAGATTTTCTTGTTAGTAATACTGGCATCATTGCTATTATTTTGTTGTGACTGATGAAACTAGCGGTTGCTAATGGAGTTAAAACCTTGCTGTAAATTAAAAAAGACGTAGACTTCTCATAGCCTGTCTTCCTCCTGCAGCGGACAGACGACTCCCTGGTGCTCTCTGTGGAACCAGACACACTTACAGTGGGACAGTTCATCACAGAAGGGTATTTATTTCAATGCAATATTTGAACTTGAGAAAGACTTATAAACTGTGTTATTCTCTGTTATGTATTCTGCCAAGGATGTAGTTTGGTGACTGGTGTAATGAATTAGAATGATTTGTGTGCAGGACTAAAAAAGCTGAAAACCCATTAGAGTACACAGAGAAGGCACTTCAGATCGAGGCAAGCGTATGTCGCCTTGCTGTTCCCCAGGTGAGGATATGTTTTTATCAACAGTGTTAAAATTACTGGTTATTAGTTATTGACCAAGCATAGTTGGTGCTATGTATCTGATTGCTCAGAATGCGTTAATATAGCAATTTGTGCTGGTGTTTGTCATATAAACTTTAAAATCTAGCAATAGACCCACTGAAACAATTACTACAGTAGTGTTAGTAACTAGTAGTTAGTGTTAATAATCAGGAGACATGGCAAATTATACATTTTTCATCAGTACAACTTGTGACTTATTCTAACATATTCTAGCTTGCCGGCTGAAGATGAAAAGGCAAAAGCGAAGTTACAAACAATGTAATCATTGCTGCAGAATAAAAGATTAGTGACAGTGTGGTTATGCAAAAATAACAAACACTGGAGGAAGCAATCTTCTGGTATCCTCCATCTTTATTTTATAGAAATGCTGTTGTTTTGTAGTAAATTAAAGGAGGTTTTCCTCCATCTTGCTGCAACAAAGTGACTTGAACCCATGTAATAAATGTGAACGTCTCAGGGCAGTTAAGTGTTTCACATGTTTTCAACATTAAATAACTGATAAAAGGTCTGCTACGGCTTTTGACAAATTGACAAACATTTTAGGTTCTGTAAAGCTGCTTTGAGATAATGTTTGTTGTTTAAAGTGTTATACAAATAAAATTGAATTGAATCGTCATTCTTTAATGAAAAAAAAACGTGTAAATTGTTGACAAATTGCTGAATTATAGGGAGAAAAACATGGTGTGTAATATGCTTTTACAGGAAAAATCACCACCACAACAACCACCATATTGTTGTGGATTATTTTCCTATAACAGCATGTCTCATGGTGTTTTATTCCTTACTTATCCCACCAGAGAGCTGTACTGAGCCTTGTGCTAACTCTGTTGTTTCTGATCACAGCAGGGTGCTGGCTTTTTTGACATTGACAATGAAGCGTTTGAGGCCATGCCAGTGGAAGTAAAGCTTTTGCCACGAAAACTGAGGTTCTTTTGCAGCTCAGATCGCAGAGACCAGCTAGCACAGATCAACTGACAGAGACGTGTGCTGAAACACATCATAGTGAAAGTATTGAGCTCGGCTCTTATTTATTGGACTTAACCAGCTAACTCCACAGCATCCTGATGTCAATATGTCGTCATCTGTATTCGATGGTTGAAAGATTCTCCTTGGATACTATGACTATATGTAAGAGAATGCTTACAATGCACCCAAGCTTGAAATCAATGTGCTGCAATACACACAGCACCAGATCTGGGTGTGAAATGTTTGCTTTGCTGAACGTGTCTGCAGTGGAAGGAAGGTAGTGGACGCAACACCGTTTGCTTAATATATAACAAACTCTTCTGTTTGCATGTGGACCAAGGACCAGACCAGAAATAGCAGGAATTATATGAATCATTATTACAAATGATCATGTAACAGAACTTACATTAAAAACATGACCAAAACCATAACCTGATTCGTTTAATTTATTTAATTGTTCATTATGGATAACTTGTTGTGTCAGAGAACACTCATCCTGAAACACCTTAATCTTAATAAATACAAAACTCCCATGCTTTATGTACAAGTTATGAAAGAATACAACAGTCCTGCATACTAAATTTAAAGGGACAAATTGTAAACTCCATTTTGCTGCTTGACTATATGCTGAACAAAGCAAATTTATTTCATTAAAAACTTTCTATTTGTAGAAGATATAGACTAAACAGAGCAGGACAACATTTACAGGGGGGTGTTTTCAGTATACAGATAGCTGTCATTGCCAATGTCCTGTAGGCAATTAAGTTTATTACATTCACCATCTGTCAAACAGCAGGTTTGTAGAATTTTTTTTGCAAGGCCCTTAACCCTGGGTATAAAAAATGAGCTAAAATGTAAGTCGCTCTGTATAAGGGCATCTGCTAAATGCTGTAAATGTAGTACAAAGGCCTGGTCTGGGTGCAGATGCTTTCAATAGACTCAGGTGTGGCTTCTGCTTGGATAGAATGAAAGCCTGCACCCACACCGGCCCTTTGCAGATAAGATTGGACATCCCATCCCCAAATCCCCATGTCCAAATTGTTACAGACCTGCAGAAACAATTACCTGCTTTTTCCTTAACCTAATAATACAAATATTTGAGGGACATTCATTTTAATCTTGAACACAAACCATCACAATCAGTGAAGAGAGTTTATTTCAAGATGGCAGTAAAAAGTTTTATAGACCAAAAAAAGAGAAAGAAAACCACCCACATGCAGCAGGATGGAAGAAATAATGTTAAATGACTACAGACAGCAGTTAAATGGAGCTGAACATTTCTCCAATCTGTATGCATTAATGACATTTTAATGCTTAGTCAACACCTATTTGTTTAAGAATTCTTACACAGTTGATTCATACACAATCATTATGTACACTATCTCAAAATCAACTTAAATCGGTTTATAAATTATTAATTATGAGGAAAAGAATAGCTAATACATGATACATATATATATTTTAAAAATCATCAGCAATTTCACCATATAAACTCTATGGGCATGTAGGACAGAGTATGTGTTGTTCATTTACTGGTAAAATCTTTCGAGTTTAATAGTAAAAGCATTCTTGTGTCCCAGTCAAACAACGAGCGCCTGCACTCATTCGCAGAAATGACTTGCAGTCAGCCTGGTATGTGGATTAAACACAAATCTGTAGTATTGGATTTAAGACAGTAGGATTTGTTGCATGTAAAGTTCCACAGGCCCTAAACACCACAACAGATTTCGTAAGTGCAAGATACTCTTCCTTGTTCAAGTCATGGGTTACAATTAATGTAGTGTGATCTGAAATGTAATCTGAATGAATAAATTCGTTTAAGGAGCAGCAGCTGACTTTGCCGGTATACCAGTATGGCCATGTGATCTGGTTTGGTTGAAAAGTAATTGAGTCAAATAATTGCTCGTTGCAAATGCGGCTTTAAACGCAAACTCAGCTTACACAGAAAAAAAAGTCTACAAAAAGTTATTGAACAATACAGCATTCACTGATAGAATCACATTCATATTTTTCTGTGTGGGGAGGAACATAAAAGGTTCAAACCCTATTCGTGTTTCTCAAATGTGCTTCAAACTTGCAATCAACACCAAGAGTGAGGAATGTATTCAGCACAAATACATACATAAAATATTTATATATATATATATATATATATATATATATATATATATATATATATATATATATATATATATATATATATATATATATATATCTCTCCTTGTCTGTGTCTGTGGTGTTAGCATTCGTGCCTACTGTATCTATATTATAGAAGCAGTCCAAATAAGTGACTGATCTTTTATTGCACAGACTCCTGGTGTATCAAACTATAATGCAACATTTAAACCAAGGGCAAAAACACAACATTCAATTCATTTAGTTGACAAAACCGATGCCACTGTGAAAAGATGATTTAATCCAGACATCTCCAGATGTTGCAGTTTTTCCAGCCCTGTTCTTCAAAATACAGTGATTCAGAATCAACAAAATTTGCATTGAATCCAATGTGGTCCATGATCATAACTAAAGGATTATATCTGGAGTCTTTTATCATGAATTGACATTCCAGACCCATCATCACTCTGGAGACCAGAATTTTTAAATGATAAATTCTAAAAAGATTTAGTAGCACTGTTCTAAATACTTCACTTCTTCCTTTGTTTCTTATCCAGTCATTAGGTGTAGGCATAAAGTTTGAAAAAAAAAAAAAAAAACAGTGGGGGAGAGAGTCCATTTTGAGAGAATGTCCATTTTGTTTTTGGAACTCAAAATAAAACTCTGAATTCAGCTGGAGTAAACTTAATAAACACTGCAGGGAACGTGGTCCATTTAAATGGTTCCAGTCATGAACCTTTTATCTGCAGAAACCGTTGTATAACCATGAAGTAGTTCATTGGCTTTCAGTTACCCTCCTTCACCAGCAAGAAAACCATGTGGGCAGAAGGTTGAAAGTGTTTCCATTTCTTTACTTTAAGTCTGTGGGGCTCAGATGAAGCACACTGAAGACCCAAACAGGGCCATTACATCAGGTCTCAAAAACAGCACTGGCTAGAAGAAAAGAGTCACAATTGAGATTCACAAATCAAGCAGTAACAAATAGGCACGGAGATTAGTGTTTTTTTTTTTTCATTTTTCAGGACATAAGAGTAGGCGCAGTTAGGGAAGAAACCCACAGGTAGCTGTCAAGATACTGAGAAAACACACAAACACACAGACATACATAAGCAGACAGACGTCAGGGGCGTGAAGGCAGCAGTGTATCAGAGCCTGAAGAGGCTGTATCATTTTGCTCCAGCGGTGAGGCCAGGGGTCAGTACTGGCTCCTGAGACACCCAGGCCAAGAAAAAGAGAAAGACAAAGAGAGGAAAGGAGGGAGTCAGGCAGTGTGTTCCAGCCAAGCAAGGCTTACGGATCCAGAGAGAGCATTAGTGATAAGTGAGACATAGGTGAAGAAAATGAGAGAGAAATCTCTCTGGCCTTACGGGCAGCATGGATTGTCGATAACCAGCATGACATCGATGCCATAGACCTCCAGCAGATCCACAAGGAAGCCGCGGTCCGCCTGTGGGTCCAAGCCCATAGCACGCACATGCTCAGGAGTCAGGGTGGGATCTGAACTCCCTGCAACCTCTAGCAGAGTTTGAAAGATGCGGTTGTTCTGCTCCATAAAGAACCTGGCATGGGGGAACAAGCAAAATATTTATATACTGTCTACTTAAACACTTGCAGTCAGTTTGCATGATGAAAAAATAAAATCATGCTAATTGGCATTAAATAGCTTTTCTTTTCTGTGAGCCATATTATTATGCTTGGGTAAAGTATTCCTTAATGGGCCTTCACTGGGAAACTATTTTTTCTTGTTGTTTTTTTAATTAATATATATGTTAATTATTCATTCATCTTCTACCGCTTATCCGAACTACCTCGGGTCACGGGGAGCCTGTGCCTATCTCAGGCGTCATCGGGCATCAAGGCAGGATACACCCTGGACGGAGTGCCAACCCATCGCAGGGCACACACACACACTCTGTCACTCACGCAATCACACACTAGGGACAATTTTCCAGAGATGCCAATCAACCTACCATGCATGTCTTTGGACCGGGGGAGGAAACCGGAGTACCCGGAGGAAACCCCCGAGGCACGGGGAGAACATGCAAACTCCACACACACAAGGTGGAGGCGGGAATCGAACCCCGACCCTGGAGGTGTGAGGCGAACGTGCTAACCACTAAGCCACCGTGTCCCCCTATATGTTAATTAATGTTTTTTTAATTAATATATACATCTTTTAGTTTAGCATTCCTGAACGTTTCAAAACACAGAATAGGCCCATACCCACCATAGGCCCATTCAGATCATGTTAGTCAACTAATTAGCCCAGTTTGAATTCTTGTGAGGTCCCTGCAGGATACATCACAATACATACATACATACATACATACAATATGGTATCTTCAGCCTTAAAAATCTTTAATAGATAAAACAAGATAAAATATCTGTTCAAATGAGGAACAATTAATTAAAAGAATGAAAACAACAACAAAAATCCCGTAATAGTTTTAAGGGCCTCGACACTAAAACATAAATAAGTTAATACGCAGAATAACTTGTTTGCCAACAGCAGCTTGACCTGCCCAGTCACACTGATGCCATTAGGGAACAGCTAGAACAGATGATTTGGGGAAAACATACTTCATATTTCCATTTAACAAGCTGTACCTGTTTAGACCTGACCAACTGAAAAGCATGGCTTACTGCAAATCTGGGCAGATCAATATTTAATGCATCCCAGATTGCATATGTGTCCACTATTCCATGCCATTTAGTAGCATAAATAGTGTGAGTAGTGTGTTCACACTGGAAATCCCAACAAGAAGAAGTGCATTTTAAGAACAGGGATGACGCTCTTATTCAACTAGAGAATATTGGCCACTCCATGCACTCAGTGCTCGCAGCTTTGCTTACATAGAGAAAGAGGGGCAGGGCTACCAGGTGCTATATGTAACTTGTATACAAACAATTGTAATGTTTTCAAAATGTAACCTGAGGAGAGACATGTGGCTTTGAACGTTCCTGTAAATATACTAAGACAATACAAATAATTGAACATTACGCTGTACAAACTACTCAGTCCAAGATGTCTGTTTTAGAACCATAAAAGAGTGAATAATAATAAGATTTGTCCATAATTTCATATTTGATATGGTTGTATGTAAGCTAGCCTGGGGACAAAGCAAGACAATAAACCTGTATAAGAAATCTAATCTTTTATATCTTCTCCCTAATAAATAAGAGAAATGAGAATTTCCTCGTTCCAGTAAATTTCATCTTTACACTGCAAAACATCATTTTACTAATGGGGAAACCTCTTGAATAAACTCCGATCTATACTAGTATTTTCTATTAGAAGTTTATAATCCATTATTTCTATACATTACATTATAATTTGCTCATTCAAACTTGAAATGATCTGATTTTTTGGTGAGACCATTTTTTTTTAGAACAAAACATTTGTACTATTAAGTACAGAAACAGGTTTAATAGTTTTGGATTTGGTACACAGCAATCTTATAATAGGAAATAAACACAATAGACTTTTAAGCATTGGAGCATAGCCAAAAAAAATATATTTCCCTGCTCATTCCTCGTGAACCACAGGCCAGATTTTTGCTCTGAATCAGCACATGATGATGTAGTAGGTATTCGGTGCTCCTGATTGTTGGTACAGGAAGCTCTGAGACAACAAAAACCTGGACTATCTGGAAATATGAGCTTATATTATAGCAAACAATACAAATCTACTACTCACAGAATGAAGAGGTCTTCCTCACTAGAGGTGCAGTCTCCATCAACCTCCTGGGAATACAGCAACAACTGCCTGCAGAGATGTTTTCATGACGTCAACACAATCACAACAATCTGACATGTTCAATCTCGATTAAATGATTAAGCACGTCATTACACATAAGGAGGAAACTGTACTTTGTGGCATATTTATATACACTGCAGGAGTACTCCATCTTCCTTAAGCATGGCAGAAATATTAAGGTACTTATTTCCTGTGAAAAAACTGGATATGTAAATAAATATGGATTCATGTTAATATTTCTAGAGTAACAGCAGTCTTCTCAGTACCTCTGTTCACTGAGTTTGCGATACTTCTCCCTGTCAGCATTGTTAATTCGCAGAAGAGGCTGCAGGCTTTCTCTGTGTGTCTTCACATTCTGGTTGTCAATGTAGACATCATAAAGCTCCTTCTTTTCTTCAAAAATCTTCTCTGTAGTGCCTACACACAGACACACACACACACACACACACACACACACACACACACATGCAAACAGAGACACACACGCAAACAGAGACACACACGCAAACAGAGACACACACGCAAAAACACAGAGAGACAGAGACACACAAACACACAGAGACGCACACACACACAGAGACGCACACACACAGACAGATGCAGACACAGGCGCACACACGCAGGCACACATGCAGGCGCACACGCAGGCACACACGCAGGCACACACGCAGGCACACACGCAGGCACACACGCAGGCACACACGCAAAGATACACACGCAAAGAAACACACAGGCACACAGAGACACACAGAGACACACAGAGACACCCAGAGACACACAGACACACACAGACACAGAGACAGACACAGAGACAGACACAGAGACACAGAGACACACAGACACAGAGACACACACACAGAGACACACACACAGATGCAGACACAGGCACACACACGCAGGCACACACGCAGGCACACACGCAAAGATACACACGCAAAGATACACACGCAAAGACACACACGCAAAGACACACACAGACACACACAGGCACACACAGACACACACAGACACACACAGACACACACAGACACACAGACACACACAGACACACACAGACACAGAGACACACACAGACACAGAGACACACACAGACACAGAGACACACACAGACAGAGAGACACACACAGACACAGAGACACACACAGACACAGAGAAACACACAGAATAGTCTTTAAAACACTATTCAAAAACTTTCTTTAGAAGTTTGTTTGTCAACCAATACATGCCTTTCAATCCATTTTTAAACAGCTTATAAAACTAATTGTTCCAATACCAGGAAATAGACTCATAAAGCAAAGCTTGTTCATGATTGAGTCATGCAGCTGTTGTGTAACCACTCACAATTTCATCATATTTATTTTAAAAGGAAACCCTGGCAGCAGTTTATAAAAAAGTACTCACAAGCCACGTAGGACAATTCCTTCTCCAGAGCTGTGATGTCAGCAACATTGATATAGAAGAAGGGGCGGAACTCTGGTACAGAGCCACCAATCCCAGGTATGGACACATTAGCAAGGGAGCAACAGCAGTATACTGAAAACCATCAGGAGAGAAGGAAAGGGAAGAACGCAAATCACAAAGCATTGTAAAGAAACTGGCAGGATCAAAATTGACCAAGAACTGCTATTATAAATATTATAAAAGCTGGTATAAACTAATAAGAAAAATAAGGCCAATTTTATTTTTTAATGCCAAATATTAAACATTAGCATACGTGGATCATAAACACACATTCAAGCATATAAATGTATGATACTGCGTCTTTAGCCTATGAATTTCACTTGCATAAAATACTACTTGAGTCTCACCTCGGTAACAGACCACGCCAACAGGTGGAGGAGAAAAGATGAGGATACGCTTCCTTAACAAGGCAAACTTCCACAACACCATGATCTGCTCTCCAAAGAAACGGATGAACTGAGACATGCATCCAGCAGGATGTGTGATCTAACGGGAAGTAAACAACAATCATGATTCATCTGCTACTCAGAATGCTATTCAAAATTACTGAAGAGACAATGGATAGTGTGGACATTGACACTAAGTTGGACTTAAGGACAATATGATCATAGACATGGACAAAGCATCCACATGAAACCGCAGACATGGTGTCCTATTCTATTAATGCATGTCTCTGTTTAGCAGAGCAAAAACAGAGCAGAAACAGAGCAGATAAAATAAGATAAAAACAGACAAGAGACAAATGTAATATTTTAGTAATACATTGTTCCACATGCTCTCACCTTCATCTCTGGATGCATGCAGCGGTTTACCATGGTACTGGTCGGGCAGACCGTGACCATACCGTTACCTCCAGACGGAAGCACAGCTTTCTTATCCTCGTAAAATGCCTCCAGAGGTGAATACTGGCCCGGACACTGCAGCTGGTGCCTACAGTCGAATAGTTGCATTGACATATTCACAGAGTCTCCTCAAGCTGAAACAAGTATGACGTGAACTAAATACAATCACAGAGCCCTTTATTAGGAACATCTGTACATCTACTCAATCTGGTTTCATGAACATCACAATGAGTTCCATGTTCAAAAGTCTGAATTCAGTAGAAAGCTTTTAGGATGTGGTAGAACAGGAGATTCACAGCATGATGTTGCATCTGAAATGGATTGCATGATGCAATCATATGGACATTAAACAGAATCTCACCTTGACCCAGAATCCATGCCATAACAAATTGAGGATGTTTTGAGAGTAAATGAAGGCCAACAGTGTTTTATTATAGTGTTCCTAATAAAGAGGTCCATGAGTGTAAGTAGGATTTAACGGTCAGTAAAGAGTAAAGAGCCCTAAAGAACACATTTACAGAAAGAGTAATAGCATGGCTCGATGTAGCTCCAGCGCACACAGCCTGAAGGATAGATTAGATTAAATCAAGAAGAGATGGTGCAAATTAAATATAAGGCTGAATTCAAATTACATACATATACATATATATACAGGAATCTGGTCTTTTTAAGTCTTTTATGTTTAATGCACCTTCACCTGTCGTCTTAGACTAGATACTTATCCAATACATGCCATGTCCGTGTAATTATAACTGTGTGATCAAAGTATTTTCTCAACCACCAGTTAGCGCTACCATATCATATGACAGTTTCCAGGGAGGGTGAAGGCTATCATGTAGACAGAGTATGCCATCCCTTATCCCAAAGATCTCAGCAGATTCCTGCTATGGATGGCTGTCATCATCAAGATTCTAACCTCTGATCTCTAGACTTTAGAGCAAAAGCTCAGATGATAAGCCACCAATCACCCAATAACCAAATAAACCAGCCAAATATAAAGGGAATTAATAAAAATGGAATAAAGCTTAAAATATGGGGGAAAAAAATCTTGACCACCAGTGTCAATAGATATAGAAACAGAAGGAGGAAGAAAAAAGGACTAGTGTCACTGTGAAGAGATGATTAGTCAGATACAGAGCACTGACTAAATGTAAATATCAGAACGCAACCAAACCAAACTTGGTATACATTGTTATACATTGATGTCTAAAAACAGCCCCAAGTCAGCTTCTTTATATTCGCTTTATAGGGCAATATACTGTACAGTATGGGGATCAAAATCACTTACTTGACCTGGTTCTCTAAAAAGTGCATGTAGCGGTAGAGCAGTGTGTATGATGGTGACAGGATGCCGACAGATTTCATTCGAGCCCCCCTCTCCAGCTTACTCTCCACAGGCATATTGGCGAAGCATGCCAGCCCAAAGAAAGAGCCTTTTCGAAAATATCTAGAAACGTCAAAACAAGCATTCTACTGTAAATGTAGAGTAAGGCACATCATGCCAAATAAAACTCCAATGTAAACTATTATACCACTTCATTTAATATCTAAAAACAAATTCTTACATGAAATCATTTGCAATTCGATGAGATCCGCTGGCCATCGACTTGAATTCCACACCATCCAGGTTGACGTCCTGAGGTAAGCACCACTCTACAATGTTTCCTGTCCATGACAAAAATGTAAAAACCATGATTATTGCCTGCAGTGCATAATGGCAAAAGCTTTCAGTCAATGTCTCTTAATATACCATATAGGTATATATGCATACTGCAAGAAATAAAAGGGATACTATACAACTACAGCAGTTACTACACTATACATCATTAAAACGGGGTCATGAGGGGAAACACACAATTTCCTCTATTGTTTTATTCATTTCTTTTACAAATTGCTATTTGTTAAATACATAGAATTTAACTTTGATGGATTATGTAGTCCTTTTCACTATCCTGACATGCCGTAGCAGTACAGGAGCTCAGCAATAACAAGTAACTAACATTTCTGTGAATCTAGATGTCAGGAAAACAAACAAGAAAATATGCTGAAACATTAAAGATATGGATTTACAAGCATTGCATAAGTAAGCTGCACATATGTTATAAATAGGGAGTAAAAAAAGTGTAGTTCTGGTTTGAGGTCACAGGAAATTCATAATGCCACTTTGGGATTGTTTGTCGAGATCTGAAATTGATTGCAGTATATTAAATTTATGCTTTGATATGAAAAAAGCTGGCTGAGATAACAGCCTATGTTTAGTTAGAAAATGCCACGATTCTCACAGCAGAATTCAGTGATTTGTGAATGGACTCATAACAGAGTAGATTAGCAGCATAAAAGCAGCATGGTGACTCAGTGGATATTGGAGTTGCCTCGTGACTTCAGGGGCCCTGGTTCAATCCTGAGCTCGGGTTACTGTCTGTATGGAGTTCTGCATGATTTCCCTAAGTCACTATGGGTTTTCTGAGCTCTGAGCTCTCTGGTTTTCGACCCATTTCCCCAAAACATGCACATAATTGGTACTGGTTGCTCTGACTGCATCTAGGTGTGAACGAGTGTGTTAAACTGTCTCTGCATGGTGCCCTATGGTGGACTGGTGTTCCATCCTGAGTGTGTATCAGCTTCGCACACAGCGTTCCCAGTTACCATAACCAGGATAAAGTGGTTACTGAAATTGAATGAATGAATAACATTAAAGCGTTAATCATTCCTAAACAATGTGTCATGTATGCAGCCAAATTTGTACAGCAAAGAAAGCAGAAGTCCAGCAGTGTGTATTAGTCAGCAAGATGACTTAATACTTAGAATGAGCAATTTTCACTTTCTTGTGGTGTGAATTGAATGTATGACTTAATGAATGAATTAGTGTATAATCAATGCTAGGTAGATACATACAAGGTATATAATGTCCACACTCAAACAGATGGAATATTAGCCAATGAGCCTCAGAAGCTCTGCTGTGCTGTAAGACTATTCCTTCTCACCTGATCTCGTGTCAAAGGTCACCACAAACACTGAAACAATTTGGTCTTTCTCTTCCCAGCCCGGGACTGCACGAGTTTTAATGGAGGTTCCAGGGAAGGCACAATCTCCTTCCTCATCAGTGCCTGAAGCATAAGCATCCCCCTCCGGCCCAGGGCGCGTGCTCCTGCCCCTGCCTTTAACAGCTGTTACACTACCTGCACCTCCCGCGCTCGCGCTCCAGATGTTATTCGCAGCAGTTTTGCCCTGAGGACCGCGAGCCGTCGGTTCTGTGTCACTGCTGTGAGCAGCAGGTCCGGCGGGGGTCTGTTCGGCCCGCGCGACCTCCTCCTCCCAGTCGAGCAGCGGAGCTCGGTCTGACTGCTCCACCATCATCACACCTTCACTACTGACGGAGAGTCGAGAGCTAACGTCGTATCGACGATGTTGACGGCCTTAATTGGTTTTCTCAAAGTAAAACACCCAATGAATTGTGAAATAAAACATGTCTGCAGCTTGACACGTTCAAAATATACACGGAGTGAGACGGAGAAACCGGACACGACTGGGAGACGACACTGTTTTGATGACGTCACACACTTCCGCTCACGTGATACGTCTGCACTCTCTAACTCTCTAATTCTCTCTCTCTCTCTCTCTCTCTCTCTCTCTCTCTCTCTCTCTCTCATAGAACCAGATGAGAACCAAAGGGATCTTATAAACAACAAGAAGAGGCTATTATTTTATATTACTTTATTTTCATCATCAACTATATTTAGTAAATTGATAAAGTTAATTATAACCTGGTATCAAATCTCCCACTTATAATTTTGAATTTTAGATGAAAAAAAACGTCCCGGTAACACAAGCAAGAGCTACAGGTGAAATGTCCCTGTGTGTTTACCTCTAACAAATAGGATGCACTAATGTTCATGAACTACAGTCTTCAAGATGGTCTTCAAGAACAGTCTTTCAGGTCTTCCAGCGTTATGTAATACGCTTGAAAACATATAAATCACTATATATATATATATATATATATATATATATATATATATATATATATATATATACGTGTATATATATATATATATATATATATATATATATATATATATATATATATATATATATATATATATATATATATAACTGTACACAGTTGACTCACGATACCGGATTCATGATTCACGAATCGATTCTCAGAATATTTGGAATAAAATTCAAATGAAGAAAAAACTCAATCAGAAATATTTTGTGATTGAATGAGTTTCCACTCTAGTTAGGAGATTATAAGGTTTATAAAGGAAATTTAGATATTTATATCATAAGGACAAACTGATTTTATTTTCAGGAAATGTTCATAGCTTAAGGCTTTAAAGTTGAATAATACAAGAAATGTTTGTTGTTACAGTTTAAGATAAAGCTTTTTATAGATATTGACGTGACTAATTTCGACCTGTTGTGACTATTGTATTAAACGTTTGATTGACAGTTCAAAGCGCCCGCCCATTAATCAGTCAAATGAGCTCGAGCGCAGATGGACGGAGCGGCCTAAAGCAGGGCAGGCTGGAGTTTCATTAGCACAAGTGGGTCTCGCGCGCAACTCGATCTCAAGCGTGGCGGCACGCGCTGCATCCGGTAAGTTAGTAGTACAAGATTTCTGGATAGTAAAAATGATGTAGTCTTTAACTTTTGAGCTTTAATTCTTGTCATTTAAAAATAATTAAAAGCAATCCATGCTGTTATCTAAAGTAATTTATCTACTTGAAGCATATATTCTCAAACTTTGCCTTGTTCTTTCTTTATAGGCCTTTAAGTCACGTGCTAATGTTTTTAGAACAATCTTACTAAAGCCCTCTAGTGTCCACTGATGAAAATTTTAAAAATACAAAATATACGCACGTTTTAATAAACTGCCGCAATATTTTATTTGGCTTTAGTACATTCTTAAAAGTCAGACTTGTAGAGCATGTTTTCCAGCTGCTGAGTTACAGTCCTCATTTCATGACCAGCTTAATCAAGACATGTTTTTTAATGGTAATTTAACATTTGACTGCTTCTTATTCTTAACCTCAGATAGTTCACTCGTGTGTGAATGAACAGGCTATGCAAGTCTCTTGCATCTCATTTGGTAACCCAGTCAGTCTTCTTTTAGATCTTTCAGTGTATGTGTCTGCATCACTATTTTGCTGAATACCCAGTGGTTAGGTATGGCGGCGGCAGCAAATGAGAAATCAGTGCAGCAGCATTTGTATTTCTTGAGCTGTGGTGAGGAGGACAGCAGTGACAGCAGTGTGGAAGATTGGGCACCCAGAAGTGTGTCGCTAAGAAGTCCATCCTCAACCTGTCGAACCCCAAGAGTTCCGCGCCACCGCACAAGGAGTAATGCAGTCTCGCCTGCTGCACCCACCTCACCAATACCTTATGCTGCCTGGAGGAAGCTAAGGCTCTGTGACTCCCCCAGTACACCAAAGGTAGCCTAGTAGTCCTTTCTATGTTTATTTAGAGCAAAGATTTGGATGTTAATAATAAATTTCCAGTTTCTGTCTCCCCTCTCCAACCCCCTGCACCCCATAAGAGCCTGTTGTCCAAGTCAGTGTTGCCTTACTCGAGCAGCAAGGCATGTCCCTGCCAGAGAGTCCAGTGCCGGCCTGCTCTGTCTGACCAAGCGCCTTCAGTCAATGTTAACCCTTTCACGCCAAATACGGTGCGTCGGAACAGCGAACACTACAAGAGGAAGAACTGTAGAAGTGATGGTGACGATGATGATGGGCACAGGTAACAAGATTCTCTAAAAAAGGATACTCCGATCATGTCATCTGATTGTACTCGATGCATTCCAACATGCCACATTTGCTTTTTGTAGGTCAAAGGAAACTCAAACATCATCTGAAGATGAAGGCTATTTTCTTCCCTCAAAGGTACGGCAGTAGACATGTCTGGAAACACGATGTACCATTTATATCTCAGCTAATCTTTAAGACTTTGTAAAAGCAAAGCAGAGAATGTTTGTTTCTGTTCTGAGCCTTTGCATGACCATAAGGAAACTGCATGACAGCAGAGTTCTCCTACTAGTTCAGGTTTATCTAATGTCTAAAGTTAATTTTCTTAAACTTTCTCCTGCAGAAAGCAAGTATTTGTTGAATTCTAAGTGAAAATATGTTGTCAGATGTGTAGACATGCATTTTATAGGCATATTCATGTGTACAGTAGTACTAGTACATAAAGTGCTTGGTAAAACACTTGGTGTTACTTCAGAAGGTACAACTATATTTTCACATTGGTCATATCAAGTCTTTCTAACACTTGCTTTTCAAAATCCAACACTTGATTCTTAAGGTGTGAGCCTGTCTATAAATCTACAAATGATTTCAAAAGCGATGAGGATGTTGTTAACAAACATGTAATTGATTAATGTGATGAGAATGTGTGTTGGTAGCTAAATTGGTTCTGTTTTTTGAGAGATTTCATACAAGTCATGGCCCACTGGTGTGAAAACCTACAAAAACCCAACCATCTGTAGATAAAACTCCTCATCCGGGCTCTGTTCCTTCTTCCATCTGTTGGCACTCAGAGACCAGCAGTGCCAGCTCTCATGCTGTCACGTTATGAGAGCGAGTTCCTGGAACTAGGCCGGATTGGTGTGGGCGAGTTTGGTGCGGTGTATCGCTGTGTGAAGAGGCTGGATGGCTGCATGTACGCCATTAAACGTTTGAGCAGGCCACTGGCAGGCTCTGCCAATGAGTAAGTGTGCACCATAACACTTTCCTCTGGCCAGACTGATGCTACTTTGTGTGAATATCACTTCATACATGAACAAATGTGTGGAAAAGACATTATAAGGAATAAAATCTGAGAAATACAGTTTCTATGACGTGCCTTTTTTTGTCTGCAGGCAGCTGGCCTTAAAAGAGGTGTATGCACATGCTGTGCTGGGACATCACCCACATGTTGTGCGCTACTATTCTGCTTGGGCAGAAGATGACCATATGATCATTCAAAACGAGTATTGTGATGGTACTGTGTGTGATAGTTGCTATAATTCACAAAACTAAGGGCATTTGCTTTTCCCTTTTTAGCCAACTACTCTAAATATGCGCATACAGTATATGCATATATCCATTACAGGTGGAAGCCTTCATGATGTCATAACAGAGAAGGAAGAACAGAGGGAATTCTTTCAGGAGCCAGAGCTAAGGGATCTTCTGCTTCAGGTCTCAATGGGACTGAAATACATCCATGCGTCAGGCCTGGTGCATCTGGACATCAAACCCAGTGTGTTTTTTGTTAATTATTTCTTTCCACATTCTCAGTGTCTTTTTAGAGTTTATCTTAAGTAACTGACCATGCACTCTGCTGTTGAGGTAACATCTTCATTAGCCATCAGCCCAGCTCCAGTACTGGTGGAGCAGGAGACAGTGAAGAGGAAGATGATGGCCAGACTTCATCAGGGGTAGTTTATAAAATTGGTAAGCTTTTTCATTCATAACTGTATGATTTCAGTATGGCTGCTGTTTAATGGCACAATCTACCTGGTTTCAGTGCATGTCCTTATCGTTGTAGGGGATCTTGGTCATGTGACCTCCATCTCAAGTCCTCAGGTGGAGGAAGGGGACAGCCGCTTCTTAGCATGTGAAGTTTTACGAGAGGTACTCTGGGGGAAATCAGAGTGAAGTGTTTTGTGGAAGTAGGGGTGTGCACACTACACATGATCTTTCACCTGGAATGATCATAGACAAAGTGCATCTGATCCCCAGAGTGCTGCATTCACTTTTATATTGTCATTAAAGCCACTCTTGCAACTTATAAAAATGTTTGAAGTGTTATTTTATGTCTGTTGTGTTCATTTGCCCTGGCTGACTTGCAGGACTACACACTCCTACCCAAGGCAGATATCTTTGCCTTGAGCCTGACCGTGCTGTTAGCAGCTGGAGCTCGACCACTGCCTCAGAATGGAGATGAGTGGCACCACCTCAGGCAGGCTCACTTACCCAACCTGCCCTATGAATTAACACCAGCCTTAAGTAATCTTCTACAGGTGAAATATTTTGAAGGGAATAATGGTCTACAGAGAAATTCCTAATGTTTTAATTGGGTTGGTTCTTGGTTAAAGGTCTTGTCAAAGGTGTCATTTGACTTTAAAGGAATAATCCTTTATCTCCAATTACTAAAGGGATAGTCTCCACTACTGTGGATTTCTCAAATATGGTGATAAAATGTTTAAAAAAAAAAGTGGAAAAAGCCCTGCTCTATTGGCTTTAGGAACACTGAAACCTTGACTGATGTCTTTTGTGAGTAAGGTGTGTACCAAACAACAATCTAGTACCATAGTCTGAGCATTTACAGTGGTGTTTGCTTTAAGCAAGTAAAATTTGTATTAAGTGTATATACTGTGCTTGACAGACAATGCTGGACCCTGATCCTGCTGTGAGGCCGTCTGCATCTGCATTGTGCAGGCACCCGGTGCTGCGTAGAGAAAGAGCTGGAAAACTGGCTGCACAGTTGCGCAGAGAACTCAATGTAGAGAAATTCAGGACAGCCATGCTGGAAAGGTGAGTGGTGCAACTGTGATTAAATCTTTCTTTAAATTCTAAAGAAATTAAATGCCAAAAGGTGATAATGTTGATAATGGCCATAGTTCAGTCCATGGGCATCGGAAGCAAATAGAGTGGGTGGGTCCTGTCCCACCCACATATAATGGTTCTGACACCCATGGTTCAGTCTAATGCCCACCAGGGGACACTGCACAACCATGAAGTGATCTTTACTTGGAATGCCCCACAGAGAGCTGTGAATTCTGACTGAATCATTTGTATAGGGAACTCCAGGAGGCTCGGTTAGCTGTCTCGCCTCAGCAAGCTGCTCTCACCACAGGATGCACAAGTTCACATGCAGGCTCCCTTCCTAGACCCGGAAGACGGCTGGTGGGCCGAAACGCAGCTCGCTCCATGAGCTTTGGTTTCCTGGGACACTAACCTTTTTTCTCCTTTCTTTTCTTCTCTTCATAATGGACAACTGTTGTTGTTGTTTTTTTTTTTCATGCTAATGTGAATTTCTCCATATTGTTACTCATTTCAGTGGAAGTTGGGTGTTTTTGACTCAAATGGGTTTTATCCTTGTAAATAAAGATTTTAAATTCTTTTTTCAATGTGGTGTTTCTTTCTTTTCCCCTGCTGTTCATACTATAGAAACATTTGCATGTCTGTTGCTTGCTTATCTTGTCCACACAGTCACACCAGGGGAACTCCAAAAGGCAGTTAGACAAGGATACAGACACAATGTTTGAGTTTCTATTTGTGAGGGTGGGGAACAGGGACTTTCTCTTAAAATGGATAACATAGTGTTAAACACATTGGTATAACAACCTTGTTGGACTGGACGCCTTGGGTGGACATTTTAACACCCCAGTTACACTATATATAGTGTACACGATACTGGATATCACGGTGGGTTTATCTCTATAGTGTCAACATACTCATGAATGTTTGGGGGAAAACACTTATTGAAGTGTCTATAACTGGAAGAGTGGCCACTTTATATTTTTTATTTTTATATATATATATAGTGTATGGCTTAATTTATTACCCCGTTTACAAACTACAATTCCTCCTTTCCACTAAACCACAACGTGCCGTCAGCCTTAATAAGACGTAATTTACCAGTGTGAAGCCCCGCCTCTTATACAGCGCTTCCCCAAAATCCGTATACGTAGGGGTGCTTGATTTTCAAATACAAGAAAAAAAAACCTCATCTATTTTTAAACGGTGACAAAACTTTAGAAGTCTGCCTTTCTAACACTCCAGTCGCCATTTTTACTCAATGCACCTTTATTGAAACGCTAAGAGCTTTTGCATTCACGCGTATACATAGGCGGTCACCCCCGTCGTCGTTGCGTGTGTGGCGTCGTCCATGTGTGTAAGCGTTGTATTGAAAATTGAAAGCGGTATAAAAACAAGCGGCGGGATTTTGTGCTGTAAATAATGTTTATCTCGCGATCCGAGAGGCTTCAGCGAAGTATGTAAGAATGTAAGTTTACTTACTTAAACACGAGTCATTAGACTTGCTCTTCTTTTAACTTTTTTTAGACTCGGTTCTGGGTGGTTAGTTGTTCTAGTTAACTAGTTTTCAAATAACCGTTTTTAATAGGATTACAAAAGTAAACAAAACCGTTACTTGCTTTTAAATAAACAATAAAACTCTTTATTGAGCTATAACAAGGTTGGTTTAGTTAGATTTAACAATACATAGACTTTATTAGTGTGTTAGTTGCTGTAGACTTAGTGTCTATTCCAGTAGAAACTTGTTTTACACAGAATGGATCTAAACGTTTACACACCCCTGAGTTATTTTTTGATAAATCATGAAAATTGACCCCTTCAGTGGTTATTCTTAGCATATAAAAATCAGTATTTTTATAATTAGGGATGAATAGTTTGTCTAGAATAAACAAATCATATTAATTTTGGTGTTCAGAGGTAGTTATCATTTAGCTGTCATGATGGAAAGAGCAGCTGTTTCTGAGGTATTTTTGGTATCTTGTCACCTTTAATCAAACATTTTTCACAAAGAAAATACACATGGTAAATTAATTGGTAAAATATTAGATGTACTGTGGAACACTGAAAGTCCATCATCTTCAAATGGAGCTCTATGGTGACAACAAGAACATGACATCCCTGGGAAGCTGTGAAGAAACTTACAGTCGCTTATATTTCTCAAACGTCTGGGTATGATGTCTAAATGGAAGCCCTTTTTCATAAAAAAACAAAACAAAAAGCAACCTAGTTCAACGAAATCGCCCCAGATTTATTTCAGAATATCTTATGAGACCAATGTTTCGGGCAAAAAAAAAAATAAATCATTAGCCAGAACTGCTGCTCTAATCAAAGTGGAGGAAATCATGAATAGCTACAAACACCAGTGCAAAACCTTGAGCAGAAGATGATGAGCACAACAGTGACCAAAGCATATGTCCAAATCAACAAAGGAACGGCTTGACTAAAAGATGATCAATGTTTTAGAAGGACAAAACCAGATCCCAGACCTGGAACCAGCTATAAATCTGTGTGCAGTGACCTGAAGGAGATGATCATACAGGTTGATGGATGTAGAATGTTTTTGCATAGAGAAAAACGAGGAAAATCACACATTTGCACACAAAATCACACATTTGCACACAAAATCACACGTTTCCTTGTTTTTGTTTTCACTGTAAATGTTTTTCATTTTTAGTAGGTGTTAATAAGGAAGGGAAATTTTGCGGTGTTTGTAACGGGAAGAACTTTACTGTAGGTATTGTAGTTATAATATAGTATATAGTTTAGTATATACTAAACATACATATAGTATATTGCTAATATATTTGGCATTGCTTCCTGCTCACATTTGACCCTGACCTGAAATATTATTTTGATTATACTGTAATTTATACTAAGTAGGTATCTGGGCTTCTGGAGAAAAAAACAGGCTTATAACTTTACAGATCTTTTACCATATTTAACGTTAGAGATTAGGTTCTGTTTTGAATAAGCACCTTTCTTTTTTATTCCAAACCCACCTTGAGTATTTGATGCCAGAATTCACTTTGTCATACCTAGCCACAGTCAAAGTTCCAGTGGAGTCTGACACACTGCAGGCCATTGTGTTTGTGGTAGGATTTTCTTCATTACCGTCCAAATAGTTTGTTGGCATGGATTTTGAATCTAATTGCTTCCATCTTTCTGCAAACCACCGACCATGCTTCACAGGGAACTTTTCTCCACCTCAAATTATCCTCATCATTGTGCCTAGGGCAATATAAAAGTTTTATTA
Organism: Tachysurus vachellii; assembly: GCF_030014155.1. Taxonomy (NCBI): domain Eukaryota; kingdom Metazoa; phylum Chordata; class Actinopteri; order Siluriformes; family Bagridae; genus Tachysurus; species Tachysurus vachellii. The sequence continues at coordinate 15,817,897 of NC_083468.1, read as the reverse complement.
TAGCTTAGACTTTTAACTTCTTAATTACTGTCCTAGTTAATAATAGGTTAACAAATGTGCCTATGTATTCAAATAATGTTTTTTTTTTTTTTAACTTTACAGAATACAAGAGGAAAGGGTTTGAACAGCATGACGGACATTCATTCGAGTACAAAAACTCCTCTCCTATTCCTGACGTTCCTCCAGCAAAGTCCTGATCTGAGCAGTGAGCTTCAGAGGGAGCTAGAGGATTTGCAGTGTGATGTGAATCTCAGGAGGAATCCAGCTCAGAGAGGATTAAATGACCATATAGTTTATTCCCAGGACCATGTCTTTGACTGTGACATTGAATGTGATGGTGAGCTGCAAACAGACGGACACCCGTTTCACAGATGTCTGCTAAACGACGTTCCTCAAGATGATCTTGTATTAGCAGGTATTTTCTAGTTGAGTTATGACAATTTAGGATTTTCCGTACTTTTCTTTACTTAAGAATGCGTCCTGTTATGGCTGTTGTAGTGTCAAAGTAGACAATGTTCTGGCTGGATTTAGGTGGATCATGTAATCTGTTAGATACTTATTTTGTTACTGCTTTTGGGAAAATTGATTTGGTTTCGTTATACATTCTATATACTATTTTACATTAAAAAAAATACAAAATGAAAGAGAAACACAAATGAGCCAGAAATAAATGGCTTCTTCCCTAATATAAACTAGTGCATGCATTAGTGGTTATACATATAATTTGCACATTTACACAGATTTCCTTTCTGATAACATGTCTGAAACATTTTGACTTGTCAGTTAGCTTTTAATTGAAGGGTTTTGATGGCTGACTCCACCTATGTGTTAGTGAAACTGGATGATAAGACACATAAGACACATGTCAAACTCAATATTACTGTGTCCTTAATCAACCTGCGGGATCTTGCGAACAAATAATATCGAAAAGTAATAAACTATTACTCAACATTTCACACTACGTAGAATTTGCACTTGACCTGTAGGGCAGTTTCTACTTTCATGACTGTACAGCATGAATGGGCTCAGTTTCACAGTGTTGACAAGGTGAAACCACTAACTGTGACACTGTGGTGCCTGTGTATATAGTGCCTGATGAAGACCATGTGGTGATGGAGTTGGCTGCTGAGCTCATTAGAATGGCAGATGAGTTTAATCGGATGATGGTTTCTGAGGCAGCTGAGCGTCTGACCAAGAAACTCAACAAGTCTTCACCAGAGGTGAGCAGAATCTATAGAGGACTTGGATTAAACTTTATAGGGTGCTACATCTGCTGTTGTTACAGAAACATTATACATGCATGCATAAATACATCTAGGAAATGTGTAATAGATAATCATATATGTGCAAGTTCTGTATTGAAAGCCAGCATAAGATAGTAGTGCAAATAGTGCAGCAGTTCCTTTATAGTTAAGAGGAGGACAGAATGTCAGTGTATCAGGAAACCTGGAGTCCTACAGCTGCAGGGTCCCACTTTCAATCCTGATCTCAGGTTACTGTGTGGCATTTCCTTTTGCTTGACATATCCAAAGTAGATTTATTTTCCCCTACATCCAAAAAAAAATGCCAGTAGATTGAACAGCTGTGCTAAATAGCTGCCAGGTGTGAAAGTGTGTGTGAACGCACATGTGCAAGGTGCCCTGAGATCGAGGAGTTGCGGCTCCTGCTTGATTGGAATAAAAACCTGCACCAACACCAGGCCTTTACAGACAAGATTGGACACTCCTGTGTTAGTCAGTCTGGAGCTGCATGAGTAACTGTTTATGTAGCAGCTACCAGATGTTATCAAGGTGAATGATCGATAACAAAATTGAGTGGGTCCATGCAGATGTTGTATTCGTCTCTGTGCTGTGAGTCAGGGCGTAACTATTAATATAGAATTTTGTGTAATGCTTATAATATTACTGGAGTGTACAGGAATTCATCCAAAGATATGGATACACGTCCCTTTACATCTACCTAAACCTGACTGAAAGGGAAATTTTGTCTCTGATGTGCCATCTTTTGAACGTGACATTTAATCTTCCAGAAATGCTCTAAATGCTCTCACTTTTCCCCAGACATGAAACCAAATGCTCATATTGTATAAGATCAGCACAAGACTAACAGGAAGTAAGTGGTAGAGTTGACTGTCTGTAAAGAGAGTGTTAAAAACAATAGATGGTATAAAACTGCAGTATTAAAAACAGTACAGTATCAGAATTAATAACAAATCTTTATTTCTCTATATAAGTCTATGTCCAGTAATGGTAACTTTAAAATAAATCAATCTTAGCAGCTACCAGATGTTAGGAAGGTGAATGATTGATAACAAAATTGAGTAGATCCATACAGATGTTGTATTTGTCTCTGTGCTGTGAGTCAGGTTATTCTATAAGCATGTTCTTTCTGACTCATAACCAGATCTACAAATTCATTTGTGGCATGTGCAGATAAATAGATGAAGAGGGAGTAAAGTTGTAGGTTCAGTTGAACAATAGGTCAGGAATCCAGCTACAGATGGATGAGTTAAAGCCTTGATAGGCAAGCTGGTGTTGATCCAGAGAATCTTGAATAATACCTTTAGTGTGAACTGACCAACGTGTCATAATAATGGGAGTGAGAGCTTTTTGTGAAAGTCATCAGCTGCTTTGACACATGCTGTGGTTTGCACAGATGAGACTGCAGCAGTCTCTATTTTCTTTTTTTTGTGTGTAAATGCAATCTGCTAAACTGAGCCTTGAGGTGCAAACTGTTAATAATTACATGCTGCTGAAATATAGCCTGTTCTTGATATCTTAATATAAAGAAAAAGAGGAAAAAAAACTCGGCAACAATACAAAAGCTGTTTTAAACAGTTATTTAATTAATTATCTTCATTTATTTAGTGCAGACTGTTTTCTCCATGCTTTCCCCCCAGTTTCCACTTTGTGTTTCTCCTTTAGGAATTAGTGCTTTTTTTTTTTTAAATAAAAAAGAAAAAAGTATGGCATTTCTGCCAGGGAGTCAGGATAATGAGTAATGGTCTGGAAACTTGCCACATGTAACTTTGTGTCTGTGTTCTCGAGTGGTCCTCCATCTGCTTGTCACATATTCTGAGGTGCTTTACAGTTGACCTCCGTCCACCTGCCATTGCAGCAGGTAAAAGAATGTTGCTGCTTCTTCTAAAATCCACACATGACATCCACTCACCAGCTACTTTAATAGGAACACTTATACACCTGCTTATTCATGCAGTTATTAAAACAATCAGTCGTGGGGCTGCAGCTCAGTGTATAAATACATGCAGATATAGGTCGCAAGCTTCAGTTAATGTGTATACCATTTACAATCATCAAACATCAGATTCGGGCGAAAGGGGCATCTGATGTTAGACTTGTCACATTGCTGTTAGTGCCAGGTGGGCTGGTGTTTCAGAAACTGGTGACCTGCTCCTGAGGATTTTTACGCACGTATTTCTAGATTTGACACAGCATGGTGTGAAAAACCAAAAACATCCTGTGACGCAAAAAACCACAGCTTTCAAGTGCAGGCAGCACAAAAGCAGAATGCATGACAAGCCTGAGGCAGATGGCCTGCAACAGAAGAAGAAGAAAAATAAAACACCAGGTTCCACTTCTGTCAGCCAAACACAGGGATCTGTTACTGTAAACATGAACTAAAGCTCGTGACTGTTGTGCTACTGCAACATGAATGGCTGAATGAAGAACTACATGAATGACCAGGGCTTCAGGTGTCCTTATAAAAGTGGCCATCATTCATCAGGCATTTTATATGCCATCTCTTGCAACTGTTTATCTTTTTGTTTACTTGGATTTGGCTAGTAAAAAAAATCACAAGATTTATTCATCTACATGTAAATATTAGTACAGATGAGACATTCTTTATAGGGCCACTGAGTCACATTGCTGTTACATTACATGAAATTAGCTCACCACATTAGTCTCACTGCCTTTACCAAGAATTGTTAGCCAGTTTTAGCACAAGAGACACGATGTATTCCACTATTGTGTCATGGATGTATATTGTGACTGTTATGAGCTGAAGCACTTGTTTTTCTGCATGTGGTTGGTTGTTGCTTGTTTCAGTTAATGCTGCGTAGCAATGAATCTGTTGTTAATTGTAAGTCTTCACAACAGAAGATGATTTTTTGTGGATGTTGGGTTTATTATGTGTTGTATGTTATGGTTTTCAGGGCTGGTGGAGCTTCTTGGATCAGGGGGTTAAAGGCTTACTCAGGCAAGTGCCCGGCTCAGACACTGACCGAGTAGTGATGGCGCTCACCTTCTCCTTGATGAAGGCAGTGTGTGAACACACTCCGAGTCTGCTGCGTGACCTTTATAACACCATCACGCAATACAATTTCAGGAATAGTCATCGGTGAAGTGCTTTGTTTATACCCAAATGCAACCTACATTCTCAGGTTACTATTTTGTTTTGTTATATTTTCCATAATAGTCAATGTTTACTTGTTAGTAGAACAATACACGTGATCTGTTTGTTTGTTAGTGTGATAATCCTTGAGTGTTTGAATTCATTTGTTGTCTAATAAACAAAAACGAATGAATTGTGACTTTATTGCCTTTTTTTCCTATGATTTAACATCTCCCACTAAAGGTATTGTAAATTAAATTGCATATCCCAATGATGGCTGTGACAGATGGCTAAATAAAATAGAATATTCCAGTTTTTGGAGTTTGTGATTTCTACCAATGGGATTCATTGGATTAAGTGATTTTATAAATTCCTCAGAAAAATTTCTAATATAATTATTGTAACTATAAATATAGGATTTTGTGTACTGCTTATAATATTGCTGGAGTGTACATGCTATTTGTCAATAGTTTGACCTACTGGACTAGCACAGGAATTCATCCAAAGATATGGATACACGTCCCTTTACATCTACCTAAACCTGACTGACATGGAAATTTTGGCTCTGATGTGCCATCTTTTGAACGTGACATTTAATCTTCCAGAAGTGCGCAAGATACGAGGACAAGAATGTGAGCAATTCTATTGACCATGTTACTGCTTCTGCATGTAAAGTCAGGCATCAAATAAAAAAACAGCCCAACAACAAAAATGCTTAATACCAGGTTGTATCACACAACCCCAGTATGGATTACTTTAACATGCATAACTTTTACTTTATGCTGTTGAACTATGATGTTTCTTCCTATGCCATATTATTAAAAGTTTTTAAACTCCTGTTGTAGATTTCTGTTACATTACATATATATACACATAAAACTGATGCACAAACCATATTTTACTCATATAAATTAACAAAAAAAAAATTTATCTTAGTAAAAGAAAAGAAAAAGTGAAACTGGTGAGTCTCCAATTCTACTTGTGGGTTTGCTGGATTAATGCTTAAAACTGCTCTCACTTTTCCCCAGACATGAAACCAAATGCTCATATTGTATAAGATCAGCACAAGACTAACAGGAAGTAAGTTGACTGTCTGTAATGAGTGTTAAAAACAATAGAGGGTATAAAAGTGAAGTATTAAAAACAGCACAGTATCAGAATTAATGACAAATCTTTATTTGTTTAAATTGTGAACAAGTCTATGTCCAGTAATGGTAACTTTAAAATAAATCTGAAGTACTGTAGGTTAAATAAATAGGGGTTTTTCCATCTGAGGCTGTGTCCTAAACTCGCTGTTCCCTTTGTTGATGAAGGGGAATTCAATGTCAGAAGACAAGCATCAATCAGAGCTTGTTGCATTTTAGACATAACTCATTCATGTTTAATTTAATTCTTTCTGCTGGAATGACCATACAAACTTATTCACATATTTATACACAATATATAGTGTTTCGTTTTTATAAACAAAATGATATGTGCTCTTATTCTAGGGGTCTGTTTATGTTGTTCAATCTCATCCAACACTGGTTTCTCTTTCAATATTCAGGATCCAGGAATGTCTAACATGCAAACAAACCATTTGACATGTCACAACAAACTGTTCGAAATTTCATTCTTATACTGTATGTGCAATCTCACTTTCAAACACAAACAGTGCTTTCTTAAAACTAGGCCTAAATATTTCAAAATGATCAAATCAGAAAAAACAGTGGAGATAATCTGAGGTGTGCACCTTTTATTTTCTTGACAAATCATATATTGTTTTTGAAATTTTAAATCAAGTTCATTCTTCTTGATTAACAGTAACCTGCTTCTAAAAACTGGTAAAATGATACCATGTTTTCTCAGCTGTCAGCCTTATACAATTTAAAACCTAATACAAGCTAACAAGCGTATGAGAACTCTATGAGAATGTGAACTGAACATCAAATCGACAATGTGTTTGCTCCAGAAAAGATCAGTAATGGTTCACAGTAACAATAATATGAAATAATGAAAACAACAAAAACAGGAACTCTGAAGAACTGGAACTGAAAACTTGGCATGGGGCAGACAAAAGAGCTGAATTTTCCACAATTTTTGGCAGCACAGTGGCCCCGGTTCCTGTAAAGGGTCACCGATGTGGTGAAGTTATCGCGAGGGGCGAGTCGATCACTTCCTAATACTTCTTCCGGTAAGCCAGTGCTCCATAGACCACCAAAGCAGCAATGGCTACCAATGCAGCACCACCATACAGAAGAACTGGAAGCTCAGATGACACAGGCTCCAGTACAGGCTCTGCTACGGGCTCTGCTACAGGCTCTGCTACAGGCTCTGCTACAGGCTCTGCTACAGGCTCTGCTACGGGCTCTGCTACGGGCTCTGCTACGGGCTCTGGGTGTACTGGAGCTGCAGGTGGCTTCTGAGCTGTGTGTACAGACTGTAGATGCTGTGGTAGTATTTCCTGTTCTAGAGCTGCAGCAGGAGGTAAAAGAAGAGGAACCTGGAATGGAGCAGAGGTCTCCTGTACAATCTTTGCCTCCAGTGATGGCATCTTCTGTGCTGGAGCTGGGGGTTTAAGGGGTGATTTCTGGGCTGTAATGGCCTGTGCAATCACTGCTTGTGGCTTTTTTGGAAGTATCTCATGCAATGGAGCTGCTTGGACAGCCTCAGACTGTGGCTCAAATTTAGCTTTGTGTTCTTGAACTGTTCTTTGTATCACTGGCTCCACAGGAGCTAGAACAGGTTCTGGCTGAGCTGACTGAGGCTCAGGTTCAGGATCGAGCACTTGGGGTGAAGCAGCAATAGGAAGGGAAGGATGAACAGAACATTCCTGCTCCACACCAACTGGAGCATCAACAATGATGGTAGAGGATGAAAGAGCAAGGTGTTCTGGCTCTACTTCACCTGGAGCATCAGTAAAGACAGCAGTGCAAGAAGGAGTGAGGGACTTGGGATCTACATCAACTAGTGGAACAGCACAGACCAGGCTAGGAGGTGCCTCCAGGATGACAATTTGCTCCTCTAGGGACATCAGTGACACCGGTGCTTCTGAAACTGGCTGTTGTGGAAATGAAACTTCTGTTCTAAGCTCCTCTCTGAGGGCCTCCAGCTCACTGTCAGTGCCCAGGACACTGAGCACGCTTTCCTGCAGCTCTTCCTCTTCTACAGCTTCTCCCTCCTCAAGAAGCTCAGCCTCCTCACGCTCCACGTGCACAATGTCCGAATTGGACGAGTTGTTCTCACTGCGCTCCTCAGCCGAGGCCACGCCCTCACCACTGTCCACACTCTTGGCATCCTCTGGCTCCATGGTGCCAACCTGAGCCCAGGAGTCGTGGCCACTCAGCGATACAGGCAAACTCTCCGTGTGCCAGGAGCTCAGGCCGCTGCTGTCTGCCACGCTGATGAGCAGTGACTCAGGGGGGCTCAGTTGCTCGCGACCCTGCTCCCCTGACAGGATGTAGATATCGTTACTGTCTTCAGCTATGAGCGCAACTGGTTCCTCCACATCCTCCAGGCTAAACACTGCACTCTGCAAAATAAGAAGACAAAAGGCTTGAACAACAACAGATGCAATGCAAAAATGTAATGATTTTTGAAAGAACTTGGGTTATAATCTTGAAGAAGTTTTGACACGGGTACAGACTGAATAAAACCTCTCAGATGTAAACCTCAGTAGGAAAAATGTCAGTATTCAGTTTGAATTACAAATAAAAGAATTTCAGAATGACCTGGGAAACTGAGAGACAGTCATTTGTGATTTTCTGAGGGTGAATTACATTTACTAATGTGGCATTAATGTTTGCTAAAGTGCAAACTGACTCGCTGAGATGAAGACACTCATGACTCACTACTGGTGTGAACTTTGACAGGAAATAGCACGTACCAGTGCGCTTCCCCAGTATCTTTCAGAAGGAGAGTCAGTTTAAATCAGTTTAATACAGTGCAGGAATCAGAGGTAACTGCATCATAAAAACCACATAGTAAATTCATGTGGTGAGCACTTGTTAAGAACGAATGTCTTCCACAGAAGAATATCTCACAATCTGCACAAAAATAAACCTGCTATTGTTTTAATGCAAGTTTTGTGGCAGTGCCCGGAGTTATACAGAATGTTTCTATAGCATGTTTAATTACATTATCTTCATATGTGCTTAATTTATTGAGTGAATATCATGAATCTTTTCTGACACAGGTGCAAGGTTCTTGTTTTATAGTTTCAGTAGAACAAGGTTTGGTCTGCCACACTCAGGCAGGAGGAGATTTTTGATCGTTTCCTCTGGAGTACATTTGTTTCCTGCCATTCCAGTGGCTCAAAGAATGGGGGGGGTTGTAAATACATTTATTCTTATGTCTTCCTCATACATTCATGTCCTGTTCTCTTTATCTTAACTGGAACACCTGAAGACTCATGAGTCAGAATCCACGCAAGTGTCTGGTAATTTTCAGCACTAATCCTGACCGCCATCTCCTACAGAAAGAGGCTGTTAAACAATGTGTTTAACCAACGTGTAACAGGGGACGTAGAAGATAAAGGATTGGTACATAAACCTCGCAGACATGCAGATAAAGGATTAGAAGGTTTTTTAATGATACTGTGCTGCATAACGGCAAATCTCTTCTGCATAGCTGCCTCTATGCTCTAAAACAAAATGAGTCATTTCAGGAGGTAAAGCAGTGAAAGCTAAAACCTGTGCAGTAATGCATGTCTGCCTGACTTAATGAGCTGCATGAATAAGAAACTTGCCACAACCTGCAGATTCAGCTGGTAGATAAACCTGATATTCATATTCGTTTCACATCTAAAATTCTCTCTCCAGCTCCTTCACTCTCTCTTAGACACACATCCGTTTATAGTTTATTTTTCCACTCACACACACACAAATGCTCTTATTTTGTATAACTGAGGGTTAAACATTTACAAATTTATTGCGTAGAATAAAGTCCATTTTTTTGTACACATTTCTAATCTCAGATTTTGTCTCTCTCTCTCCCCCACCCCCCCCATCTTTGCTGCTTTGAGAAACCATTCAATCATAATCACAGGTGGACTCAATTCACTCTAAGCCTGCGCTCCTATTTTTGATCTGCTTTGCATAAAAATTAAAAACATAAGCCTTGGTGAAAGTGACCTGATGTGATCTCGCTGTAATGGCTTTGGCATCAGGAACCTTGTAACATGTAGCTGAAAGTTACAGGAGTATTAAAAATCTGAACAGAAATATAAAGAGAAACAACATTAAAACATTTTTCTCTCGTGACTGTTGTCGTGACATTTTTCTCTTGTGACTGGGTGGAGCGCCCTTTCAAAAATCCTCCACTTGCCCCAGGAGCTAGAATCTACACCAGCTTCTGCATGCCCCCACAAGTAGAGTAACATCTTACACAACCTGACTGAACATAACTATCCAACACTTTCCCTAGTAGGCTTCCTAAATCTGTTTGTTGTGTACACAATATGAACCCCTTCACAGTTCTACACATGCAGACAAAAAAAACAAAAAAAAAAAAAAAACTGCACATAGATATATTAACCCTAGTATTGGTCAGTTTATTTCTTGTTTAAGACATGAAAATGAGAACATTTCCTTCATACTAACAATACAAGAGCACACTCAGCAAACCACATGGCAGTTACATTATCTGTTTTGTCTTTGGTTTTGAGACAACGAGGTTTCAGAGAAAAGGTTAATAGAAAGGAAACATATATTGCTGTAAATGCAGCTGGCACAAGGAAATTATGCAGTGGAGCTATCTAAACAAACCCACATGTCCTACTGCAAAGGTTTGGTCCATTAAATCAATAGTGCATACACTATTTATTTTTCTTTTATAAAATGTCAAGTTGTCCTGATCACCAAGTGTTTAAAAGTGAAGGCAAAGTACAGAGTATGAATTAAAACCAGAATATCTTCACTATTCATTATTAAATTCATACCCTATAGCAGGACAAAGCTGTAGAAAAAAGATTTTAGCGGGCCTATAATTTAAATCTTATCTGCCTAACACTAATGTAAAATAGTTCCTTGTTGAGATTTTCTTCTGTGTTAATAAGTGAAGTTAAACTTTTGAAATGTTTATGCCACAAACACTATTAACTGGTGTCACTAGGTGTATGCAGAGTTATGATTTGGGGTTTTTTCTCCAGATGTGTCCGTTCCTCTCAAGTCCAAAGACACATTGTAGGCTGAGTGGCATCTCTAAATTATCTGTAGCGTGTGATGTTTATGGCTGTGCCCTGCAACGATTTATAGCATACATTCATGGTGTCCTCTCCCACGTGCCCCATGTCCTCTAAGACTCTATGTCCAAGTCTCCGGGTTCCTCAGGAGCCTGAGTAACATGAGCGCTACAGAATATGGACAGATAACAAATATGACAACTACTGCAACTCTGTTTGACTGTTAAACATCTGAAGATATTCCAAAGAAAGCAACAAGTCCTTTAATTAATTAAGCTCTTATTCTGTGGGTCTCTATTGCTTTGAAGCCCTGGACCCTAGCATACAGAGGAACCAATAAACCTTCCCCCACCTTCATGGAGTATAAATATGATGTGTGATTTTCTCTCGAAGTTACTCGGAATGTTTCAGTTCTATTATTAGTGTATATTTGTTTGAAGCAAGCAAGGTGGAGTCATTTGTTTTGTGACCCAGATCAAGCCGTAACCCCATGTTTTCAGCAGTGGCTGCTTTTTCTACCGTCCTGGACTTGTTGCTGGATAATTGGTGAAAACCTGGCTGAATGAAGTCACGCAGGGTTACCGGAATACCGAGTTGTATTTCAATTTATATAACCCAGCAATTAAGGCTCAAGGGCCCAACAGTGTCAACTTGGTGGACCTGGGATTTGAACTCATGGCCTTCCGATCAGTAGTCCAATGCCTTAACCACTAAGCTACCACATCTCCAGTCGTAATTGCAACTTTCAGTGGCAATAATATTGCAACATAGTTAATGTTGACGGTTTTTTCTTCATTGTTTTCCCTCAGCTTTACTAAACAGCTTAAGAATCAGTTACAGATAGATAATACCGTTGTATCCTGGTGTCCCCTTATTCAAGCTAAAGTCATGCTTTTTAAATAATCCTGATTCATGACTTGTTCCTTCTGAAGCCACATATAGTTTTTGTTTTGTCCATTTCCATAGCTACTGGTGCTATTCATAGACAGAGTCATGAGATGACATTGTCCTGTTCCTGGAAATAAGCAAAGCTTTTCTTCTATTTGATTTCTTTTAGCTGAGGGACATTAAAAGGTCATAAATTTATGCTTTGATTTAGAAAGTTGTGACTCCACAAGGGCAGCACAAGACATCTATGGTGATTTTGGTCTGAATTAACTATATCATTAATCACATCACATACACTGTTGTGTGGAGAACAAAGAGAAGGAAGGAAGAGACACCTTGCAGTGGAACTAGGACAGTGTCCCTGCTGATGATTTTATACGAGGATTTATCAGATTTATTTTTGGACTTCCCTATGACGCTCAGTCTGTGCATGTGTGTGTGAATGTGTGTGTGCGCGCAGCACATGATTCTTGTTCTGCAGCTGCCACTGCTGTGAAAAGTTTGTTACATAAAGCAGTGGGACGAGCGGCATCCAGGACACCGTGTGCCAACACGGCTTCAACTCAGGCGTCTCATCATCTGCTTCATGCCATGTTTTGGCTTCTGGACTGTGATCTACCAACAATCAGCTACTGTTCAAAACACCTGTTCAAAACACAAACGTCTTTAACTTTTACTTTTCGTTTCTCTTTGCTTGAATGGAAGGGATTTGAGTCAAGGTCAACTGTTTGGCAATCCCTAAAAATGTATCAGGTTACATCAGGTTATAACTTTGGAAATCCTGGTAGATCTCTAACGCAGTAGTTTGAGCCAGGATTTTTGAAAGACAGCATGAAGGACAATTAAAAGTCATTGTTAATGAACAGAATATAGTTAAGATATGAAAATAGACAGTATCACAAATCTGAGAGTGCACCACAACAGGGCCTTAATAAATAAATATTTTAAAAGATTTTGCACAATGCCTCCTGCTATATCGTTAGGGCTCTTAAAATATTTTCTGCTACCATAAAACATTAATAATGTAAACAGTCAATTTTATGCTTTGATAAATATTAAAAACAAATTTGAATAAATTTGAAAAACAATAATATGATGTACAGATCATGTACTAGATACAGGGTCAGATCTCCCACATTTCAGGAAGTACCACAAACAAACACAATCATTTGCCTACCTGATGTTGGCTGCTTTCTGTGACAATGTTATGCCAATGCAGCCCGGAGTCAATAAATAAAAGAAAACTAAATGGAGACACACACACAACACGCTGCCCATCAGAGAAATGGCCAGCAGTTGTACAGGACTTGCCGTTCACGCCTTGCTCCCTCCCCTAAACACACAAACCCCTCCCGTCACATTCACGCCATCTCTGCCTGAACTCTGGATTCCTCATGAACGTTTTGCACTGGAGGAATGTGAATCTATTCAGGAGACGCTGTTCTCTGTCCTCTGTGTAGAAGCAGCAGAGAGGCTTTAGTTAAACTAATACTGCGGACTGAATAATCGCACGTAGGTTCAGAAAAACAAAGAGTTTATCCGAGCTCTCAGAAGGACACCAACTGTTATAAAATAATTTATGATGGTATTATCATACTGTTGTATTATTATTGTGCTCAAAGTGTGCGTAATCTAAAGGTGGCAGCAATAAACGGTTTTAGCTCTGATTGTTTAAATGACCTTAAATGAACTAAACAGTAGTGTTGTTGAGATCTGTGACCTTAAAAATGTTGAACATGATAAAGAAAAAAATAATACTGTAATGAGTACATAACAGATTTCACGTCAGTGTCTAATAAAACACAATCTGGTTGTGAAAGCAGAGAAGTAAATAATGGAGAACTAAAAGGTTTGGGACTTTTAGGAGAAGTAATTCCAGGCAAAACAGCAGATAACTGCAATGCTTAATAGTTCAGAGTCAGAGACTATCCATATTATCATTATATACACGGATACGAAACAACAGAGATGTGAACGCTACATTTGCACCATGAAATGTAATTCTCTTTAACAGCACTGCTCTGATAGCAGATTTATGGCTCCCTCTTCTGGTACACATGCTGTGTGACTTGTGGTTTGTCAGATGTTTCTCTGATTGTAAAGAGTTAAAGTTTTTTTTTTCCTGAAGAAAACAACGAATATGTGAAAGTTGGTGAATATTATTAAGAAGCAAATGCTGTACATCAAGTCTAAAATGTTAAAATGATTAACTAAATAAATAATCTTTCTTTGCTCCTAATTAAGCAGAAGTCATCAACAAGATAATTAAGAAATGCCTTTTTGATATTTGAAGGTGCAAAGTTAGAAATTAAATACATTAATTAAAATAAATAAATAAATAAAGTAAAAAATTAATAAATATAAAAGTTCTTCGAACATCAATGTTAAGATTTCCTAACACATGTCCATCAAAATACACTACATTATCTATGAATGACGCTCAGTATTCTTAGAGACAATCTAATTAATTTCATAAATATATGTAAAAAAAATATATAAATAAATAAATAAATAAAAGATTTTAAATGATATTTCCCTTATTTGTAACAAATGCTGGTCTAACAAAGACTAATGAAAGATCAACACAAATCAGTTCTTTGAAATATTTAGATACATTGTGTTGTCTATATACTGTACATCATCTCTTATTTTTAAAACACTCACCCATCCACCTTGCTGGATGATGAAGTCTGCCTCTGCTTCAACTATGTACCGTTCACCCAGAGAAAGTAGAGAAGTCAGCTGATGACCTTCACAATGCAGGGCTTGCAATAACACTAATGGTATCAAAACCTAAAAAGAGAGAGAGTACGATGTAAACAAATCCAAACAACACAATCTCCTAGCTGTAGTAATAGTAACTGTACAGCAGTCAGTGCTTTAAAATTTTTAACACTTATTTTTGTTTGAGTATTTTTTTTTTTTCCTAACAAAATATGTCTAAAAATAGTGAACAGTAAACAATCCTGCAAGGAAACATTGTCCATGATGTAACAGATGTCCGTTTGTGCCCCTGTGTAACGTCAGCAACCTCCCTCATTGTTCAAAATATGGATTCACTAACAATGAACTACATGTAACATAACTAATAACATTGACAGCATTTAGCAGATGTCCTTATCCAAAAGGGACTTACACTTTTTAATTCAATTTGTACAAAATAAATTGCAGTGGCATCTTGGTAGACCTGGGATTCAAACGCATGACCTTCTAATCAGTAGTCCAACACTTTAACCACTAGGCCACCTCATCCGCCACCTCATCCGCCACCTCATTTCACCATGACAGAGAAATCCTCACAAAGTTTACATTTTACACTTTTATCATAATTCAGAAGTTTCCTTCTTGGAAAAAAACAAAAAAAACAATCTCTTGCTCCATAATTTAATATATATTATTCAATAACAGCTCCAAATGAGTCACCTGCATTTTAAAAAAAATATAAAAAGTCAAACACATTCTGTCCTCTGAAGTAACAACTGCTTCAAATGTATACATCAGAAGAGAAATATGTAACCTGCTCATTCTTTGCGGTGAAACCAGTGTTGTAATGCGGAAAAGAAAACTGGCGCAGCTATGATGTTCGGAACCACGAGTGATTGAGAGCTTAAATGTGCAAACATTACCGATCGACCAAATTCTTATGCGAACGTTACAAAAGGGCACATTTTTCATTACCCCTTTAATTGATCAAATTTTAGATCTGGTCCGGTCATAATTTGTGAACTCCCATTGAAAGAAAACATGTAAAAATAATAATAGTGTAGACTGCGTTGTGCTTTCATCATAAAAATAGATGGGATCATTTCTGCCCACTTTCTGTAGAATATAGCAAGAAATATGAAGGACATGCATTTAAATATATTTGGATCGGTGTAATTGATTGGATCAAGTAAAACCCTCTTGATAAGTGTGCAAACAATCTTCAATCCCAGCTACAAGACTAACTTATCACACCTTGCTCCAGCCTCCTTCAGAATGGGAGGAAATCTCGTTCACTGCACTTTGGAAATTTTCATAGTCCAGCTGCCTGCAAAACACACACTCAGTTAGTGAACTGTTTAACTTTTATTCAGGTGTCTAATCTTTAATCGTTAACAGTCTATATGCTGTAAGGTATATAAATGACTGCAGCATGTACCGGAACTATTTCAACATGTTTACAGGCTGCTAAATTAACCAAATCTGATTAATATAAAAACCTTTTACATACATAAGTACAAACGTGCCTATACACCAGTGGTAAA
Organism: Tachysurus vachellii; assembly: GCF_030014155.1. NCBI lineage: Eukaryota > Metazoa > Chordata > Actinopteri > Siluriformes > Bagridae > Tachysurus > Tachysurus vachellii. Next base: position 15,802,249 of record NC_083468.1, on the reverse strand, counting down.
ATTGTAGCCTTTTTTTATGTAAAAATTGAAACCAAGGAAAGTCACGTCAGATCTTTTTCCAAAACAATTTAGTGACATCACCAGCATGAAGCTCTGGTGAAGGTGCCACATGGCTGGTGTGAAGGAATCACAGAAGATTGTGAGAACAGGAATATGAAGCTCATAGCACATGGTGCAAACCACTCATCAGCACCAAGAATCAGAAGGTCAGATTGGAATTCATAAATGAAGTAGAGAGAGGTTCTGGATCCAAGATGAACTTCTACCAAAGAGCAGACAACGAAAGGATCTGCTCATGATCCAAAACCTATGAGCTCATGAGTTAAGGACAGTGGAGGTGAAGTCATGGCTTGTGCTTGCGTGACTGCTCGTGGAGTGAGCTCACTAAGCTTACTTGATGATACACATGAAACCAAACTATTTGATAGGAACTTCATCCTGCAGCAAAACAATGATCCCAAACATACAGCCAACACAAAAAGAAGTTCAGCAGGGGGGAAAAAAGTGAAGGGTTTTAAACTGGCCATTTCAATCGCCAGACCATAACCAAGCTGATCATGTCTTTCACCTCTTGAAGGAAGAAAATCCCAAAAACAAAACAAGTGAACGAAGCTGCAGTAAAAAAAAATAATAAAAAAAAATTAATAAATAAGTAGAAAGAAGTGATTTTGATTGTGATTTTGAATCATTTTGATTGTGTCACTGGGCTTGATGCAGTTATTGCAAGCAAGGAATATGCAACCAAATAAAGGTGTTTCATTTACTGTAACACCATCTGTTCCTATTCTATGTTATTTAAACTGAGATGTGTAAGCATCAGGAAATGAAAGCTGATCTATCCACATACTCAACGCTTGACCTCAAATCCAAATAAATTTAGTCTATAGAAAAAAAAATATAGAATTGGTTTTCAAGAAGCTTTTATTGTCATTTCAACCATATATAGCTGACGCAGTACACAGTGAAATGAAAACGTTTCTCCAGGACCACGGTGCAACAAAAATGACAAAGCTACATAAAACTGGGAAAAAAACAACATAGAGCTAAGGACTTGCGTCCTAGCCACATGAAGTGTAACAGTGCAAACAGACAATACAAAACAATACAAGACAACTAGAACGTACATTTCCTGAAGAAAATGTGAATAGTGCTTGCACGTGGCAAATCCCGGAGGCTAGTCGAGACGAGCATGTAACGTCATCTGAATACTCTTGAAGTTTTCCTCATTGTTCTGAGTGTTTTGATATGTCACATGTCCATGTTGTGCTAATTTTTTATTTTCACGTGACGTCATCAAAATACACGTGAGGACGTTCCCCTCATTGTTCTGAGTGTTTTGATATGTCACATGTCCATGTTGTAAAAAGTTTTTTGATTTTGCATATTTTGGGGGCGGGGCTCCGGCACAACCGGAAGGCCAGTCGGTACACCAATTTAAAAGTTTGTTCAGCGTATCACCCTAAAGGAGCTGGCCGAGTTTGGTGTAGATAGTTCGAAAGCTTGCCGAGTTATAAACCTCCAAACTTTATAATGGGAGTCTATGGGAAAAAAGGCCATTTTGAGACCCGGTACCGGAAGTAGCGGTACTTGGATCGCTTATAAAAGTCCATAGCACACCTCTCCTCAATGAGCCGGTCGATTTGACACGGTCTAGGACAAAAGCTGCGGGACAAGTTATGCGCCGAAGTTTTGTCCGGCACAACAGTAATAATGTTGCTTTGCAAGCACCATTAAATACAAAGTACACTGAATAGCGCTGACCAGTGTGCATACTGTAAACTGCTCCATTACATCTTGGTTTTCATTTTTACATCACAAACACTAGGGATTTTACCAAGGGGTGCAGACTTGATTATTAAAACTAATTAAATAAACTATAATATAAAAACTACAATTTATGACCAAAAGTATGTGGACACCTGACCATTGCACCAGTGGTCCAGATTTGGTTCACCATTTGCTGTTATTATCCACTTTTTCAGAAGACTTTCCACTAGATTTTGGTTTGTTTCCATTCAGGCATAGGAATGTTGTGACAGCAGTGTAAGGAAAACTCTCATACAGATGTCTAGAGGTCTACATACATTTGGCCATATTGTTTACAGTTTATCAAGGCCTGAATAACAATTGTACGGCCCTCACCAACTTCTGTGAACGGACAAATACCCTCAGGTGACAAGAGAAATACAACAGAATGCATGACGTTATTTTTTCTTTTGTCATAACATGAAAAATAAGTTCACAATTTAATTTTTACAATTTAAATTGAATTCAGTAACATGTAAAAACACCTTCTTTAAAACATTGCTTCAGTTCATTGACGTTTAAGGTTTAAACATTCATGCACATCATCTTTCTTAAATATCCCACCACAGCATCTCATCAGTCCAGATCAACACCTTGAATTTTTTTTTTTTTTAATCTTTAGACATTCAGATGTTCATTAGCTGATGTGCTTGGGTTACCTGGAAGCTGCTAGACAGTTGCCATTACATTTGTCTCAAGAATATTCTGGCATAAAATGGAATTTATCAATGTCTCAGTGACTTGGCTGCAAAACAAGCTTAAAATCACCCCCTTCCACAACCGTATAGGACAGGAGCTTATTTCTAGCCACTTTCAACGCGAGTCATAACGGAAGAGATCTCCAGTTGCAAACATTCATATTGAATTTCAAATGATCTGGAGATGGTCTCATAACACTTCTGAGATTGAGATATATATGTATATAGAAGGAACAATCGCTTCTCTGAGCTCATAGATGATGTCCTTTTTTCTTAGAATGAAGCAGACACACACCTGACACAACACTGCCAAAATATTCTGATTTTATACAAGCAGCAACACGTCTTACATTTATAGCATTCTTGTTTGTTAACTGATCTCTTGCATTTACTCAATAACACCTGACAGACACTTACTCTCTAATAAAGATTGTGTGTGTGTATAAACCATGCACTTAATCCATCTGCTTTCTGAATGTTGTTTTACTTTGTGGGGAAGAAAAAAAAAAAAAGACTACATATCACCTGTGGTTATTTGATTGTTTAGAGTTGGTGAAAACCACACAATTGTTATTGATACCCTGATCGTTAAAAACATAGTACTGATGCATACTTTCTTTTTCCTCATATATATGGTCATATTATATTGACATATAAGCCTTTTCATGGAAATCGAACAGACACTGACCCACTGAGAAGAGTCCGTGTGGCCGAGACCAGATGTGTGTCCAGCACTTGTTTGACACGGTCCCCCAGCACGGCCAGGCTGTCCTCTATAGTGTTCTCAGGATTAGCTGGACTGAACACTGGTGATGTCTGCCGATCAAAGCCTGTACTTGGAAAAGCTATAAAGAATGGATGAATAAATAAATAAATAAATAAATAAATAAAAGAAACTTCTGTATTAATCAGACCAGGATCAATGTTTTACTACGGTCAATGTCCAAAATAATGACAAAATCTAACCCAATACAGTAATATCAAGTATTTACAGCAAAAGTATCCAAAATAAAGCAGATTGATACCTAGAATGTGAATTAGGTGTAATAAAGTAGAAGAGACCGGGTATAGTTGTAACACACAGCTGTAACTCAATTCATTTTTTTAATTAGAATTCTCAAACAGGGGCACGGTGGCTTAGTGGTTAGCACGTTCGCCTCACACCTCCAGCATCGGGGTTCGATTTCCGCCTTGTGTGTGTGGAGTTTGCATGTTCTTCCTGTGCCTCGGGGGTTTCCTCCGGGTACTCCGGTTTCCTCCCCCCGGTCCAAAGACATGTATGGTAGGTTGATTGGCATCTCTGGAAAATTGTCCGTAGTGTGCGATTGCGTGAGTGAATGAGTGTGTGTGTGTGTGCCCTGCGATGGGTTGGCACACCATCCAGGGTGTATCCTGCCTTGATGCCCGATGACGCCTGAGATAGGCACAGGCTCCCCGTGACCCGAGGTAGCTTGGTTAAGCAGTAGAAGATGAATGAATTCTCAAACTTTTAAACAAAAGTACCCACATTTGTTGACTACAAACGGCGCCAATTCAAGCCTCACTGAGTATCACTGACCTTATGAGTTGATGTCAAATTCATGGTGTTCCTTTGTTACAACCTACCCCACTACCAGGGTAGGTTTTAACACATGCTGGGGTAAGTTATAAAAGTAGGCAAAAAAAAAGGAAAAATAGGCTGCTTTATTGGAATCAAAAAAACAATCCAGAACAAGGTTTGTGTCTTGTGACTGACCAGAACTCAAATCCAATTTCTGTTTGACTCTGGAGAGTGTGTGAATGTTGGTGTCTGTGTGTGTAAATTTGTTTACTAGAACAAACTTCCTTAACAATATGTATGCTTAATGAACGCTCTAAATCAAAAACAACATTTCAGCCATCTGAAATGCAAACTTTCTTGCCTAAAAGAAAGTGGCATAGAAAAGCCAGAGTACAAAAGCACAAGAAGTTTTTTTTTTGTCTGACAACTATACTAGTTTTCAATTCTTCTCTGGTCTCTAGTGGCCAGCCTGTAATATTCTTACCTCACGTATAGTGGGGTCTGCTATATAAAACTACAATCTATAATTCCACGTCTGCTGTAAATCAAATAGTCAGCAAACTTTTTCTCCTGCACCTCAGAGAAAACTTTTTGTTGCTCCGGTAACCTACACTGAGAAGATCACTGGATCCCTGGTCTCTCAGCTTCTGCAATGACTTGCCCTTCCCTGTGACCTCATCAGATGCTACTTTTAAAACATTGGCAGGCACACCTTGGTCAGTCTCTCTCTTCTACTGCCTAGGCATACTGTAAACCTATTAAAATGAAGGAAGTGGTGTTAGTTGTACTGTATGTTGGATGGTTGTAACCCTATTTAAAGATGTGTACAACCCACCCCACCCCTGTCAGCTATTGTTTATCTAGCTATATTAGCTCAGTGGCTTGAAAGTAGCAGGGGAAAAGTGCATCACATTTAGCCTGAGAAACCACAATTTCATTTAATTTAGGTCATATGATTATAACTGCAATAGTTTAAGTACTAAACAAAAGATTTTCTTGGTCAAAATATCTACTTTCTTACCTTAAAATCATTTTTTTTCTCTGTAGAATATGCATGCATATGTTTCCAGCCTTGACAACTACCACGTGCAATTGGTAAGGAAGCATGTAAACAGAGATATGATCATATGACTCCTACCTTATCCCTGATGGGTGGAAGTGGTGGTGTTACAACTCTCCCCACGTTACAACCATACCCGGTCTCCCCTACATGTTCGTGCATCTTACAGGCAGTGATTTCGTCTTCTAGCTGCTTTAGTTGTTCCTCAATCTGCTCCTTCATCCTGCTGGTCTTCTCCACTGCTGTTTCTTGTGAAGCCTGTCCAGATGCTCCTAATAAGAAATGTGGTGTTATTTTTTATTTTCTTTACACCAAAGCCACCCTATTGTCGGGTCACATAAATTATGCATTAAACAAAAGGAGGACATTATCTGCTGCATGATGAGCACATGCACAATAGATGGGTTTTTTTTTACCCCCTGATTCTGCCCTCTTTTGCTCAGATTATTTTAATTGGATTTAGTACCTGGCTCTGGCTGGGCCATTCCAAATCTATACATCAAAAGCAAATCAATTGGCGTTGCTGATCAAATAGTTTCAGAGGGGATTGTACGAAGAAATCTGGAGATTGTCGTCACTTGTATGAAGCATGCAGTACTTGACGGAAATTGCTGCAATTCTTTTAATGTTGCTCTAGGCCTCAAGTCAGCCTCTATTAACCGTTTCAATTTTAAAGGGACATGTTATTATTGTCTTTACAGTGTTCCATGGTATTTTTTTGTAACCCTCTCCAGATTCATATTTTTTCAACAGCAAGATCCTCTTCCTGACCATGGCTTTTCTGGTTAGTTACTAAGAAAATGCCCAGAAAACCTACAGGAACAGATGCATATTATTTGGCATTTATTTGAAGACAGTCATTTTTACTGATGGCAGGGGTATAATAGTTAGTGTTTAACAGGAGTTTGAACGTGATTAGTTGATTCTGAACACTGCCCCATTCCCAGTAATAAATGCGTGCATGCAATCTGGGTATAGCTTCTAACATGGTATAACTTAATAATTATAAACATCACATGAGCCCTCCATTGTAACAAGGCTGTGTAGACATTTTATATCGACTCAGCTTATAGTGGTTTTAGGGAATAATTCAATCTCACAGAAGTAAAATTAAAAAGCGTGAACATACTTTAAAACTTAGGAGTGGCTAACAAATTCAAATTTAACAAACAAGGGGTAGAGAACTGCATTATGAGCCTGAGGTATTTGCTCAGTGGCAGTGCAGGCATGAAGCTTGGTGGAGTTTTTCTAAGCTCAGCTGCATCCAGAACCAGTGGTGTGCGAGTAATTCAGCAGTGACTGAATAGACATTGGACTGGGTCTAGCAGAATACAGGGATCAGAAGCTCACTGCTCGGTCTTTGAAGCTCGTTGAATAAAAACAGGAGCAAAGGAAACACATGGAAGTTCTGTTCTTCAAGCTGATATGCCCGAGTGACCGTATCATCCCTATTTATTCACTAAATAATGAAATCTAATCATGAATGAATAATCTACTATCCTCTTTAGTTTAGAGTCAGCCGATCAGATGTTTGTTTCTGGGGCTTGTGTTCAATAGCGTTGAACAAAAATGTTACAAAGGCCGAGCAGATTTTTAAATAATGATACAGAATAATACTGAACAACAGTAGGCCAGTTGTACTGTGCTGTTATGTGTACATTTTATGTGCAGCAATTACAGTGATGTTACCAGAAAATACACTACTATAAGTACTGTACGATGCCATCTCCTCTAAGAAATTAGTCTGCAAAAAGACTGGGCAGTTTAGATCTAGGCTTTTGATGCACAATATGCTGTTAAGCAAACACATAAATCTGCATTAATATTTAGTTCCTAACTCAACGGTGACACACAAAACATTTCTGGTGGATCAATAGGACTGGTGGCATTGTTTAACTGCACCTTCCTGTACTTGAAACTCTTCTTGGAAATGGCATTAAATAAACTATCACACACACATAATGAATCTCACAGCTCAACAGTAATGTATTAACTGTCTGTATGTTGTGTAACCAGAAAAAAACAAGGCCAATTAGAAGAACTTGCCAATTACACATTTGAACAATTCCAGAAACACACAGAAACAAAATCATCACTGTGGCTGGTGTCACTGACTGAAATCATATTTCTATTCTATTAAAGTACCATAAGATTCATTATTCGTGTCGGAGGTCTGACTTAGCTTAGAAATACTGAAGGATATTTGAATATCTGGGAAAAATTTTAATTTAAAATCTGTTATTTGAAAACAATGAAAATGAGAATATGTGAAAAATTAGAATGTCAATGCATTGATTTCTTTTTTTGATGATGATTTAACATTTGTTTGAATGATGAGGCTTTGTCAGTGCTGATGACTCACAGGTGCTTAAATGTTTGGTAAAGCGTGCAGTATGTGGTGTAACTTAATGTTCAACTTTGCTCTCCATCATTCATGTGGATTAGACGTCTCTCTGGACCTCGTTCTCATCTACATTTAGTGAAATGATCTTAGAAGTTATACAAGTTCCTCTGAGACAATTTACACTTTAAATTGCGCATGACAGCTGAACCGAGGGAGGTGGCGCCAACATAAAAATATAACACCGCACATGTTGCCCCTGAACTGACCTTGAAGGCCTCAATCAGGAACTGAAAGTAAAGTAGTTATTGCAGAAGCCATTTCTGAACCAGTTCTCGTCTCTCAGTGACAAAATATATAGATTTAACAGTTTAGGCTTTGTAACCTTGCCCTTTACGTGACCAGTCACTGCATGAAATATCTAGAATGCATCCAGTGTCATTCTTTACCTTCCTCAGGCCTGAAGTGTGATCGAGGGGGAAGGCCGAGGTAGCATAGGAGGACGTATTTGGTCTCATAGTGGAATCCTTCAGGCACATTGCTGGTGGAACCAGGGGCAGCCATTGAAGAGAAAATGTTATACTCACAGAGCACATACACTACCAATTCTGTAGGGGAAAGTACACACAAAGAAGCTGATGAATTTATAAATGAAAAGACAGTAAATTATAACAAACAGATTATGATTTTATAAAAATAATGATAGATAGAAAGAGAAAGAAGAAGAACAACAACAGGATGATGTTCTTCAGTGACTAATGGATGCACCTTCAAGAAGTTTTTATTCATTCAATGTCCATAAAAAACATCTAAATGTCCATTAAAAGAAAAAATAAATAAAAATTAAGTAATAAAACTCAGAGCACGAGCAAGTTGTTTATCTTTAAAAGCCAGGAGTGTGAGTGTTTAACACTATCCCTGCACACAGGGTACAGACCCACTCCTCGTACCTTAGCATGCTGAACACAGCTACAGTAGCTAACCTGTCATAACCACACATGTTCACACACACACAATGTTAATAATAAAGTGCTGAAGACAAAAGAAACAGACTTACCTTACTGTTACACACAACCCAGTTACTGAACGTACTATTAAATACGTCCACTGAACACTGTCTGTGAAGTGAAGTGCTCTAGCGCTAGTTGGCTAAGTGGTTAGCCGCTAACTTACAGGCTGCTATGTTGTGCGTATTCCTCAGCGTGCCCCTGTTCCGTCCCTTAATAATGTCGTGCTTCATACACACACACACACACACGCACGCACGCACGCACGCATGCATGCATGCACACACATACACACACATACACACGCACTCACTCACTCCGGAAAGCCAGTACTATAATTCAAGCTTTTTTACCATCATGTCATATACTACAGCTGACTAGCAACAGATGTTACTAATACTTTTACCTGTTGATTGGCAATTATTCTCATTAGTGTAAAAATAAAGACATTTATTTTTTTGCAAATGAAGCTTAGTTCAAATTAAACATGTTTACATTTGCATACTTACAGTAACAAAACCAGAGGTCTTCAGTTTATGTTGGAATATGAGTTTATTATTTCAATGTAAATACATAAAGACTTTACAGAGTTTCTTTCTTGTTTAATCAATAAAACACAACAGAATTGACATTTAAATGTCATTTGCAGTATGAAATCTGATCTATTTTATAATGCTATCGGTTACAGAGCTTTTTTGAGAATTTAGAGAATTTCCTCTTTAATATCCTTCTGAATGTGAATAAGAAAACATGTCAAGTTGCAGCTGGAAACAATTGTTTTAATGTTTTGCTTGCAGTTTGTGGGCTTTATAAAGGAAATTGGCTTGCATTAGGGATGCAGGCTTTTCTTGGACAAGTATCCAGCCACTTTAAAAGGAACAGCTGTACATCTGCTGTACATCATGCATGAGATCAGGGCAGTGGTGGTTCAGACCACAGCACCAGCAGGTGTCACTGTTGGGCCATGAATCATTAAACCCTCTCTGTTCCAGGGGGATGTATCATGGCTGAACTTCCTGGGATGCAAAATAAAATAGACTGTAAAAAATGTGTGATTAAATAAGGTTTTTGCTTACTCTGATTCAGCTTTGTGAAAGCAGCACAATCTCGCCTTTATTTTTTCTTTGCCGGCTGGTTATAATGTTTCAGAAACTAATGATTTTGACACACAGCAATCTCTAGCACAGGAGCGTCCAATTTTATCCAGAAAGGGCCAGTGTAGGTTTTCATTCCAACCAATCAGAAATCACACCTCGTAGTATTTTGAAAGCCAAGATCAACTAATTAAACAGGTGGAATCAGGTGTGGCTCCTGCTTGATTGGAAAGAAAACTTGCATAAACACCAGCGGTTTACAAATAAGACTGAACATCCCTCATTGCTGTTTACACAGAATGGTGTAGGGGGGAAAATCCAGTGAACATACGTTATGTAGAGAGAAACTCATTGTTAAAGAAGGAGAATGGCCAGATTGGTTGAAAATGGCAGCAAGTCTACTGTCACTTAAATAACCAGAGTTTAAACCATGGTGAGCAGAAAATCATCCCAGCATGCACAAGATGTCAAACCTTGAGGCAGATGGTCTGCAACAGTAAAAGACCACACTGGGTTCACTTTTTCAGCCAGGAAAAGGAATCTGGGGCTACAGACAGCACAAGCCTGCTAAAACCAAACTAATTTGTCTAATCTGAAGCTCTGCTCACTATAACCTCAGTTTTCTTTTTTGTCTAACAAGAATTTAAGCCCCTGTGGTCTTCTGCAGTTGTGCATTCTGAGATGCTTTTGAGCTGACTACAGTTGTAAAGACTAGATGCTTGAGTAACTGGAGACTTCCTGCCACCTTGAACCAGTCTGTCCATTTTCCTCAGCCCTCTCCCTTCATTAAATGCTGCTACCATATGATTGGCTCATTTGATAATTGCATGAATGAACAGGTATACAGGTGTTCCTATTAAAGTGGACAGAGCTTAAAACCTCATTTAGACAGTGTAGTCGGCACAAGTGCATAAAAACACTGAAACAAGCCATTTTCTATTTCTAATTGCCTTTAACATTATATTACTATAATGTAAAAGAAGACTGTACGTAATAGAGAAAATGTGTGTGTGTGTGTGTGTGTGTGTGAGAGAGAGAGAGAGATTGGGTGATATTTGTCTGTGGCTATGTACAGGTGTGTGGTATGATGTGGTAATTGTTTTCTTTCTACAATAACAGCTAGCAAGGAAGTCTGCCTGATCATCTCTCCCTGTGCAGTTTGGCAGCTGATAATTGAAAAGTTTGAATAAATACAAAATGAGCACTTCTAAATAATCAGTTACTGTAATAGTGCTAGTAGACATGTAGTCTAGTCTGAGTCAGTAGACAATGACCAGCACTTTTGCTGCCCTCTAGTGGTAAAAAGCAAAGTTTTTTTTTTACACACAGCATACTTCATTCATTCATTCATCTTCTACCGCTTATCCGAACTACCTCGGGTCACGGGGAGCCTGTGCCTATCTCAGGCGTCATCGGGCATCAAGGCAGGATACACCCTGGACGGAGTGCCAACCCATCGCAGGGCACACACACACACACTCATTCACTCACGCAATCACACACTAGGGACAATTTTTCCAGAGATGCCAATCAACCTACCATGCATGTCTTTGGACTGGGGGAGGAAACCGGAGCACCCGGAGGAAACCCCCGAGGCACGGGGAGAACATGCAAACTCCACACACACAAGGTGGAGGCGGGAATCGAACCCCGACCCTGGAGGTGTGAGGCGAACGTGCTAACCACTAAGCCACCATGCCCCCCTCACAGCATACTTAATTTTTAATATTAAATAAAGTTTACAAAGAAGAATTCCACTCTCATTAACCTTTTTTCTGACTCACCTTTTTTCTCCACACTGCATCCCACATTTGTTTAGAAATTAACCTCTTTATAATAAGATCTCTATAAAAGCCATATCTATTAGATAAATAGTCTAAAATATGCACTGTGCAGTATGCTGTATTGGTGTATTAGGACACTACTACACATCACTGTGTCACAAACACTCCACCAACCAAAAATACACAGCTCACATCTGTGCTGTGATCAGAAAGGCTGACAGAAAAAGATGAGCCACACATTATAATCTATCCTGGACCAAGAAATCAATAAGCAGTCACCATAAACGTCTGGGCATCAGTTAAGTGGAATCGGAATGACACATTATTATTGGGTAGTACTGGGTTCCTGGATAAATACCTGGTTTGAGCAGAATAAGAATGAAACACTTTAAACACTCATAAGAAATGCATATACATGTAAGCTTTATTTTAAATAAATGTATATTGTATTTACATTTCAACATTTACAATGCTGAAGATAATCAGTTCTGATACAGCACTTAATAAATATGTTATAAAGAACAATAAAAACATGTTTAAAAATAGTCAATGATTTCTAAGATGTACGTACAGATATGTTGTCGGTTGTTGTTGATGGCTATTACTTTAGTCAACCTCTTGAAGCCTTCGGCTCATTTATTTTGTACTAGTTTTAAATGATTGGTTCTAATATTATCTCCCAAAGCCTTAAATGAGATGGCTAAGATTTATAAAGTATATTAGTATGTGTGCTAAATGAAGGTGCAGTTCCTTACCTGCACTAGGATAGCCCTCATGAACAATAATGCTAGTCACAAAAACCTGATCCTGGATCAGTCCCGTGCTACAAAAAGACGCTTTGTAATAACCATCATATGTCTCTCAAGACTGCAGTTGACAGTGGTCATGATTGGGCTTTGCATGTGTGGACGTCCACCTCTTCGTGGCAGTCTCTGCAGTGGACAGTGCAGCACCAATGGAACTTGCACTCACACTTGGTGCTGCGACTCACACGGGAAGTGTCATATCCCCGCCCACAACACATGACCTCACAGCTGTCAGCTCCGTGTGAAGTCCTGTTACACACGCGCCCACCTGTGCCCACTGACCCTGCAAGAGAAGAGACAGACACACTCAGGACAAGTGTAAACCAAGTACAGTGTACTATTTGAACACATTTTGATTCAAAGACATTTTTTAGGTTATTGATCTTAATTAAACACGCAGTTCAGACAAACCACTCAAAGCATTCAACACATCATTATACCTAATAATATCAGACGGAGTCTATGTACAGTTTGCTGGTATAGTCACTTGAGATGTGCAATGATGGTCTAAACAATCTGGTTTCGCTGCTTGGCAGACGTCTAGCACTCCAGAAGAAGCAGCAGAGCAGACTGAGCTGGGTAAGAAGATGACCGCTTGGTCCTTCATAAGATGAGGGACTGATGATAGGACCTATCAGCTGCAGCTGCAAGTCTTCATCGCGTGCTCATTTCAACAACCCTAATCTAGACAACCCCTCCCGGCGTGGAGACTGGTGCGGCACTGATCGACCGCTGATATCGAAATTGTTAAAGACCTTGTATCAACCCAAGCTTTCATGTGGCATCCTGGGAAAATTCTCCGGGCTTTGTGCATGAGGGCTCTCAGACTGACGGCCCAACCTAGCACTGGGAAAACAATCATGGACTATGACCACACTGATGTTAACCTTTAGAAACACAACAGAGGATTCCTGTCAGCTGGCTTATGTAACCCCAATTTAGCCTTTGAATTTGCAGCTTGGATCATGATTAGATATGTTTAAGGTTTTAATTGGCAAACCTGGCCCTTATTTGTCATTTCTGTGTCTTGCACGCGATTGAGAGATATGTTTGGGCATGACCCAGCAGCCCCCATCCCCCACTCAACCGTCCAAATGGCTGGTATGCCAGGATGATTTTGGTTACATCATCACCTGAGGTGCATCTGCTTACTGAATTAAGATATGAGGCGTGCCACAAGATGACTTTAGCATGTGCTGTTGCTGGAATTGATTTCACACTTTCAAAGATGAAGAGCTCTTGCGCGGCTTCATCTTGGGATTACCCTCGAACAAACCTCTTCTCTGAGTCTTTCTCATGCCTGACCACACTGAGATCAATGTAAATGCACTGTGCCATATCACTTCAGCCGTGGTGTCTCCAAACAATCCTGCCAGCATTTGTGCTAGGACACAAACTTCAAGGTGCATATGACTAAGGGTACTGGAATAACACAGAGTTTTTCTGCATAGCATGTTGTCATCTGATCATGCATTTTATTTATACATGGTCCTCTATTCTTTCAGGAAAACACAATTCATTGTTCAGAAGAAGAAGTTTAAAAAACACTGGCCAAAAGATTTTTCAGAGAGATCATCATGCACCCTGTGGGAAGTTATGAGACATGACCTACGACTCTAAATATTTCTGCCCATTCAGGGGCAGACAGAAGAGAGGTGTTCTGGTGAGGCCAGTAATTTATAGTGGTTGAGAGCAGGGATCATGTTTCAGCTCCTGTGCTGTCCACAGATCTGTGGTAATGTGTCTTAAACGTGGTGTTACTTGATAGCCCAGGATCATCTGCAGCCTGACAGGCACCTTTACCCCTCCCGCACTCCACACAGGCACACCTGGTGTTATTCAGTACACTTCAACACACTCACGCATACAAGCATGAGCACACAATAAAGGAAGGCAGAGATGGTCTCTTGCCTTGCGGGGACACTAGCCGACTGCATTCAGGTTTCTACTGTGACAACTTTGCCTCTTGTGAATGTAATAGGCAGCTAAATGGCTTCAACTCTCTGGTTACGTTCTCACTGAGTTCAGAGGCAAGGCTAATGCTTTAAAGATTGCTAGTAGAGTAGCACAGCTGGTGAAGGAATACACCAGGACTAACAAGGGTGTATGATACTAGCTGGCAAATTCAGGTTTTTCCACAACCTTTATTTTCTTTTGAAGTTTTCACACACAATAAAGTGCACTAGGTGTGTAGTTGCATGACATACAGTATGTACAGTACTCAATTCTCAACCATCACTGCTCACCAGATTCGTGATCCCATATGCAGTAGTCAGGCGAGTCCTCAAAGTATACCAGATCATTCTTTGTGGGCTTCCTGAACTTCCTGTGGGCAATGGTGAAGCCTGTCCCATAACGGTTCATTACTACCTGGGTGGCGCTGTTGTACTTCTTGCGCAGGTAGTCACCCGTCTGTCTAAAGTCACCAATGGCTAGCCAGCATGTCCGAATGTTGCAGGACCCACTCACACCATGGCATTTACATTCCAGTGTCATGAAACGTTTCACTGCCTGGATAAGAGAAAATACTTAGATTTAGATGGTCCATATTCTGAGTCCGTTGTCAGGGCTCTTTGTGAATGGATTGTCTTCCATTAATTCATTCTCAAGCTATGTTTAAAGGCCCTGTACCTAGCTCTTATTAAATCTGATAGGAAGCAATGCTGTGAACAGCTAAGGGTCTAGGAACAATAACGTTGGGAAGTGGAAGCTGTACTTTACCTTCCGTTACTATGCCAGCTGAGAATCTGCCTTGGCAAATGCTGCCTGCTTTATTAAAATTATGCCTTCGCAAACTTAGGAAGAAGTATGTGCAGTCTTTACAATAAAAATACAATTTAAGCCATTTTTTATTTGTATAGTACTTTTAACAATAGATATTGCCAAAACCAGATTTACAGAAATCTGGATCTAAATATAAATCTCTAATGAGTAAGCCAGATACAACACTGGCAAAAATCTCCCTGGAGCAACAAGAGGAAGAAACCACAAGATTTCATTTCTAAAATTGTGTAGAATAAACTGTTGAAAAAACGTTCAACATGAGCATATTATTAATAAGAGCCTGGAAAAAGCAGAAGAATTATTATTATTTTTTTTTTATAATTACATCAGTAGTTCTTAGGTGAGATTATCAAGTTAAGCAAGGGTGAGACTTGAGAAAGTACTGTTTTTGGGTGGAGAAATGAAATTGGAACTGGATGATATCAGGGGTTATGTGCTGCTTGTATTAATAAATCCAAAAATAATTACCCTCCTTCCTGCACGATTGTTGTGCAGGTTCATGAGTGCTCGTGCATCTCTCTCCTTCTTCTCCTTGGCATCAACAAACGCCTGGGTGAACTTTATGGCATGGTCCACGTGGTCACTACAGCCACCCCAATCAAAGGGGCCTTTGGCATCGTGTGATGAGCCCTTCTTTCCAGGGTCGCAGGAGCAAGAGTCTAGCTCACCCTGACTGCAGGCTCTGGTCAATGTGTGGACCATGCCTGCTGAGGAGATGGCGTACACAAAGGCGGCCTCACGGCTGCCTGAGTATATACACATACACACACACACAGATGAAATGTAAAATACAGAAGTGCAAGTAAGCATGTGCAAAAACTCAAATAAAATGCAGAAAGCTCTTGCACATTCAATGAACTGACAAATTTGGCTGTTTGACAAACACAGACAATACAAAGGCCAAACAGCTGAGGAGCTTATAAAAGAACACTGTGATGTACCCTTGCTAGTGGATTGTCTTCAACCTTTTTTTTTACAGCTAAAAAATGTACAAAATAAAAAAAATCTACAGGATGTGGATCATGAGTACGAGTGATCTTTATGTGTATGTAAGAGCATTAATGTGACTGAATAAGATGTAAGAGCATTAATGTGACTGAATATGTCACATTAATGTTTTGACAATGCAGGAGACAGAGTGAGTAAGAACAAAAACACCCAATTCATCAGAGAAGAGGTGCAACAGGAGCAGGGGTTATGAGCTTTAACATTTCACTTTAGAGCTTTGTCAGTATAAGGGAATATGTGTCCCAACAAATCCCTGCAATTGTCCTAAATTAGTGCACTGACATTGACAATAAGTAGATTTTCACAATGCCACTGAGTAACACTGCCAGTCAGGGCCTCCCTATAATGCCCTATGATGGGTATTTGGACTTTCAAGGAGGTCTAAATACCAAAGGAAAAGATTAAAGACAGAGATTTAACTTAACTTTTATGTGGAGACTAGCTGAAAGGGCCTGGGAGACTGACCCTGAGTGTCTACGTAGATGTTCCCATTAATATGATTTTACAACAGCAGACCAGTTTTACCTGATTATTTAAACATCATGTACTTTTTTTTACACATTTGTAAAATTCACAAGCAAAATTTTCAGCAGCAGAAGACTGGTTATATAAGGAGTGGTCCTTGAAGCAAACAAAAGAAATGTAATCTGCTGTATCAGGTTTTAGCAAGTCTGTAATAGACCCATGACATGATTATGGAATCTCACTGTGAGTGCAGATCCTGTGGTATTATTTAGATCAACAGTTTAATTAAGTGTCTTAATGGATCTTGCATGCTGAATGGACCACCAGAGTGAGCGGTCTGCACCACAGTAAAAAATTTTACAGTGTGTTTTATGTCACTAAATATTTTCAAATAGTGTTGTAGCAAAACTGATGGACTGATTGTAGGGAAATATGAAGTTATAAAATAAGAAAGAATAAGAACTAAATAAGATGTTTAAAACACTTGATTTTGTTTTTTTTTCTGTATGACATTCTCATTCAAAAAGGCTATCATGTTAGTTTATATTGCAGAGCTCAACTGTGGCATAAAACATTCATTCATTCATTCATTCATTCATCTTCTACCGCTTATCCGAACTACCTCGGGTCACGGGGAGCCTGTGCCTATCTCAGGCGTCATCGGGCATCAAGGCAGGATACACCCTGGACGGAGTGCCAACCCATCGCAGGGCACACACACACACACACTCATTCACTCACGCAATCACACACTGGGGACAATTTTCCAGAGATGCCAATCAACCTACCAGGCATGTCTTTGGACCGGGGGAGGAAACCGGAGTACCCAGAGGAAACCCAAACTCCATGCAACAAGAACATGCAAACTCCACACACACAAGGCGGAAGCGGGAATCGAACCCCCAACCCTGGAGGTGTGAGGCAAACGTGCTAACCACTAAGCCACCGTGCCCCGTGGCATAAAACAATAAAATATAAATCCTTTTCAAATAATATAAAAACACATTATGCCAGTTAATTAAAGTAATATTAAAGTAATACTAAAATATGGCTACATTTAATTTTCTTTTATTTTCAATTGAATTTGATTATAGCCTACAAACCTTAATTATTACTGTTCAATGTGATTCCTCCATCTTTTTTTAACTATATTTATTTCAAAATCACAATCAGCAGATTACATGATAGCTTACACACATCAACTCCAAAGGAAAAGAGTAAAGGTAGAAGACATCATATTACAGAAATGCATTCAGTAGGTTATCCCACACAGGCTATGGACAAAATAGATGTATAAAATGATTATTTCAAATAAATTTCCTAACTTTATCAAAGGCGGACGATTTTAGAAGTTTGCTTTGTTTTAATTAATGGTCATGATTAATCAGCTTTAATGGGAATCATGAATCAACTTTAAATCAACAAATAACATACAGATTCGGTTTGGAGGATGTTATATATCAGATTTATGCAAGTGAAATTCCCCTAAAAGAGATATTAAATCTTATGGAATAACCATAAGATAACTCGTCAACATTATTTAAGTTTAAAAAACCAATGATGTTTCTTTCAAGAAGTCTTTTGTATCAAGGCAAAGAAATCTAATGCATGAGTTAAGCCTCCTGAGATATGTTGTCTTCACCCCATATCTCCCCAAGTTTATTGGAAAACAACTCTGAAATGATCCCCCTGTAAATGCCAAACTAATTCCGTGTGAAGTCCATGTCAGAGTGTTGATGGATTGGCTATGGATTTACGAGCCTCAGGGCAAAGCTGTAAAGGCCATTTTAAATTAATCTACTCGGCTTTTTGTATTTATTTAATCAGATATGAAATTATCTGTGACATTATTAGGCATTGGTAACCGGTAAACAAGGACATTAAGTACTTTACATATTACATACTTTATATTTGAATAAAGTATATATGAGCAGAGAACCACCAGAGCAGAGAACAGTTCTACATTATAGCTTTAAATGGCGGCATTGGAAATGTCTAAGCTGCACACAGGTTTGGTGTGTATGTGTGTGTGTGTGTGTGAGAGAGAGAGTGTGATTGTGTGTGTGAGAGAGAGTGTGTGTGTATGTGTGTGTTTGTGTGTGTGTGTCTGAGAGAGAGAGAGAGAGAGAGAGAGAGAGAGAGAGTGTGTGTGTGTATATGTGTGAGAGAAAGTGTGTTAGTGTGAGTGTGTGTGCGTGTGTGTGAGAGAGAGAGAGTGTGTGTGTGAGAGAGAGAGAGTGAGAGAGAGAGAGCGAGAGAGAGAGTATGTGTGTGTGTCTGAGAGAGAGTATGAGTGTGTGTGTGTGAGAGCGAGAGTATGTTTGTGTGTGTGTGTCTGAGAGAGAGAGTATGTGTGTGTGTGAGAGCGAGAGTATGTGTGTGTGTGTGAGAGAGAGAGTATGTGTGTGTGTGTGTGAGAGCGAGACTATGTGTGTGTGTGTGTGCTCACTGCGGTGCAGGAGTTTGCCGAACACATTATGGTCCCTCGCCACAGTGTTGCAGTTCCAGCGGTGATGACGGAACTGGTGCTGACACTCGCTGATCCACTCGTTCACTCCGCCGCTGATCGCCTGCATGACCCCGGGATGCTGTCTGCACATCTGCCGCTGTTTACTCACCAGACCCGGGATGTTGTCGCACATCACCTGCGAGCCCAGAGTGCCCATGTACCTAAGAGCAAAATTAATATTACAAATTCAACAAATATCTTCCTGATATAAAGCGTCACAAGTAACAATTTAAATGTTAACACAAAGCAAAATGAGAATGCTCTTTAATAAACAGCAATTAAGGCATTTCTCAAAAACATAATCACAATCCATTTTATGCACCTTTCATTGTTTATGGTCAACATTTGTAGGTAAAATGACAGAAAAAGTAGGAGCCCAGACAGAAGGAAAAAAGCCAGTTTAGTGTAAAGAATCCCACAGTCCTTAGATACCCACCACCAGGAAGAGTCGACCCTTGATGTGAACCAGCAGGTTGCCACAGACAAATATAAACATATTCCACTTGGCAGAAAGTTCATATTACTGCCTCCGGATAGATTTGATCATTCGTTCACTTTCAGCAGAACAAAGGAAGAATAAAAAGAGATGATGTCTGAGAAGAGCGCTGG
Organism: Tachysurus vachellii; assembly: GCF_030014155.1. Taxonomy (NCBI): domain Eukaryota; kingdom Metazoa; phylum Chordata; class Actinopteri; order Siluriformes; family Bagridae; genus Tachysurus; species Tachysurus vachellii. The sequence goes on along the minus strand of NC_083468.1, from coordinate 15,782,738 downwards.
AGCTGCTCCACTAACACAAGTGCTGCTTAATTATCCTTCATCTGCAAACCATCCTGAGATCACACACGATTAAAGACGAAGAAAGGGTGAGTTCACGTCGCTGATGGTCCGCTATCAGGTCTGCTTGCTTGAGAAGTGCAGTGTGCGGTCTGGTATGAAGGGTAGAAATGAGATGAAGCGGTTTATCTGTTCAGGCGGGTCACACACACACACACACACACACACACACACACACACACACACACACACACACACACACACACACTCATACTCTCTCCCTCTCACACACACACTCACACAATCATACTCTCTCTCTCTCTCTCTCTCTCTCTCTCTCTCTCTCTCTCACACACACACACATACACACACACTCACACTCATACTCTCTCTCTCTCCTCCTCCTCTCTCTCACTCACACACACACACACACTCACACAATCATACTCTCTCTCTCTCTCTCTCTCTCTCTCTCTCTCTCTCTCTCTCTCTCTCTCTCTCACACACACACTCAATCATACTCTCTCTCTCTCTCTCTCTCTCTCACTCATACACACACACACACACACACACTCACACATCATACTCTCAATCTCACACACACACACACATACACTCATACTCTCTCGCACACCCACACGCAGGTCTAACGGGATTATTTCGGTTCAGATGATTTTAGAAATTGGGTGTAAGCTAATGGAAAACTAATAACTTACAAATGCGTTACAAACACTTGCTATTTCAGATAAAAATTGATCTTTGAACTCCAATATATCGAACACCTCTATTATTATTACTGTCCTAACTGATCCACAATCTTAAAAAGGAGAGTTTCTCTGTGATTTACTCTACGGTTTTTCAGCACAGGAAGAAAACATTGCACCAATAAATGAAAAGAATTATAAAGTAATTTTACACAGAGGTACTTCACTAGCAATAAATTAGTAATAACACCCACAAAATAAATATGCGGTATGCGTTACCTACTGCAGTAAATAAAAGGAATAACGTTCCTTACTTGTCCATATAAAAGGATACAGAGCGCCTTCATGCTATTAACCACCCTGCTGTTTATGAGACACGTTAAAACTGTTTATAATTATACTTGACTAACTTCATCAACATAAAGCCAGCAAGAATATTATACCATTAACTAGTATCAACTTTGTGCAAAACTTCACCTGTTTACAAGCAAGAAAGGGAAAACACTAATGGGAACAAAAATGAACAACTTGTGACAACTGGAACAGTAATTATTTTCCTGAGCACAACCACTCCAAGCTGTTGGAAATGAGCAGAAGAGAACAAAAGGTATAATCTGTGGGATTAATCTAAAGATCAGTATCACAAGGCTAAAATAATAAGTCACAATCATTGTTGTAATGTTTTCTTCAGTTTTCACCCTTAGCTAAACACTGACTCTGTGCACACAGCACTGCATTTGTAAAAGAGCTTAAATATGTAAACAGCCAAGTGTCTTATATATGCAATGCATTTCAAAGATCCTCCTACATCACTGATGGCAATTCACCCACAGATAATGCCAGAATAGTGACAGTGGACTAGACCAGCAGACTTGTCTGTAAAAAAAAAAAAAAAAAAACTTAACTATGGCTATATTACCCCAGGAATATACAGCAAGTTACAAACAAAAATGGTGACATTGTTGAATCACACTTCCTGAAAGAGACTCTACTGGTCCAGAAATATACCTAAAATGAACCAGAAATACAACCCTGCTCCTTGAGTACCCACTACCCTGCATACAGTATGTCAGCATTTACTCCTACTCCTGAACACATTTGATTCAACTAATCAGATGAACAACATATGTATTGGGATTTATTACTTAAGTGCTCAATGTGTTCAGTTCACCCTAATGGAACCTGAATAAACAGATTTGTTTTGATTAGAACTGTGGCTAAATTGGTCATAGTTCACACAACTACTAACACAGGCAAGCCATCCTCAATCAACACCTCTATGGTAGTGTTAGACTTTAAGCTAAAACAAGATGTAGTGTATAGTGTCTGGAATCGTAACTCCGTTTGGACCCATTTGTTGAAGCACTGCATTCAATTGCACATTTCTCACACTTGCAAATTTGTACATACAAATTGCCTATATTTGGATATGTATATTTAAACTGCACATTTCACACCTGTAAATGTGTACATACAATTTCGTCTATACTGTATATGTCATTCTGTTACACTGTGGAGCTTCTGTCACTAAAACAAATTCCTCACATGTGAAAATATAGCTGATTCTGAAAGCTGATTCTGTATTAGTAGTGACTTAGACGAACAAATTTAGAGTCTGATGGCAGGCCACAGGAAGGTTATATAGTCAAGCTAGACATAAGTGTGTAGTGACGATTACACAGACATTTTAAATAATAAAAATAGGGCAAGTGAGATGCTGCACAGTAAAAATATAACTAAATTCTCTGCTTAGTTATGTTTATAAATGAGGTTGGTAAATGGTGTACTCATTAGCTTTAGCATCCTCGTTACTTGATTGTATCAGAGAGCTCTGAAAGTATAAAAATAAATACATTTCCCTCCTGTGAACATGGCTATATATGAAAAAAAAACCAAAACATTAGATACAAGGTAAAAGAGGGAAATGTCTGCTAAGGTGGTGGTTAGGAGAAATTGAACATGATTTTAGTTAACCGTTAAAGTCATTTCAGCACCACAGACAGCAGCTTGTATGTGCATTCTCTGCTTACATCCCAAATAAAAACCCACAAACATTTTTTAATGACAATCACACTCACATAGGACTATAAAACACATTCTTAACTAAAAAGATAGCGAGGAAAGATTTGAGTCAATCGGTGCAACGTTAAGTGGATCACATTTTTAATGAAGTGGTGAAAAACGGTTATACAAAACAAAATACATGTGATCTCATTGATCAGCTGCATTTTTAACATAAAGCAAGCCATCATAATACACCATTTACAACGTTAAACTTCGAGGAAAAACTCTGTTTACAAGCAGTTAACAAAATGAGATAAATGACATAAGAAATAAAAGAAAGGGAAAATACTGATGGCAACATTAAAACTAAACATTAATTCTCAGAGGGAGGATTTAAAGTGTCTTGCTTGTGACAGCAGTAGCAGTAATCCTGCTCCAAGCACAGCCACCGCAAACTTCTTTATAACTCGTTTCCGCATGCTGCTGCAGGAACTGGGCAGAGGAGTATGGAAGGTGTAATCGATGGGATCCAACTAAAGCAGAGCGTCAGAACATTAAAACGATCAGTCACAATCATTGGTCAAATGTTTGCAGCAACATTCATTAGGAGGTTTCTGAAATGTACAGAAAAAAGATTTTATTCTTAACAGAATTCAAATGAATGTAGCTCACAATTAAAATGTCAATGGACTTGAAAATAAGCATAAATATAAGTGTGTCCCATTGCAAAGTGTTTGAGTCACAGTTGTAATGCTGACAGCAAAGTTTTGCCAAACAGTCTGTTTTTCCAAAGTACAGGATAATGATTACAATCTGTTTATACTCCATAGTATTTATCATTCCACTGTATTTGATGCCAAGCACAGACTGGAATCCAACATAAAATGGCAAGTCACAATGGACTACAGGGATCTATTTCTCTTCAGCTCTTCTTGTGACATACAGCTGGCCACAACTCATTATACCAGATCGATCTTTATAAGATAGCTTCTTGCTGTGAGAAGCAGTGACTTTGGAGTCTGAAGAAACTGTGCTGCTCTTTAGGTTTTAAAGTAATTGCCTTCAATATGTAGAGTTTTTAAATCTTCCACTAGAGTTCCCATTCTCCATCTTTCCTTTTATGTTCATGAGTTTTCTTCTCTCAGTTTGGTCATTGTCTTTAGCCAGTTTTCCCAGATCAAACAACAGCTAACAGCCACACAAGGACTAACATAAGGATGAGAATTAATGTACTAACACATGAGTAGTGGTTCCATGCAAAATCACAGGGGAACTTAGTTGAACTTTGAGGGGATACTACATTGCCCTTAATGAAGATCTGACATTTGCACATGACTGGCTAGTGCTCCTCTAACCAACAGGGGAAAGAATAAAGCTGTACTTTTAACTCAAACGCTAACTACTTTTAATTGGGGAAAGCATCACCAATGCACTTATGCACTGCCAACCCTGATTGACTGTGGAATCTGCAGGATTCAAACTATCCATCGCCAAACCGTCAGGATGATGTTTTTCTCTCATCTTTGTGACAGTTTTATATCATTTCTTAAAAGTCTAATTTGGACTTTGGAAAGGCTCATAAAAATGTTCAGCATATCACTGGGAGACTGCAGGTTCGAATCTCAGCAGGGGAAAACTGTAGAAATGCGTGGCTCTCTCTCGGAAGAGCATTAGAAGATAAGATAAACCAGATCGGTTGGGTCTTCTCTCAGCACATGGCCTCCATTCACTGTCAGATTCCAGTCTGACACAGAGGGCACGTTGGCTGCCCTCTGCGCTCCAATTTTCTACACGAGACTGCACCGCTTCTGAGTTATGAGCTGTGAAGGTTTCTGCCGTCACACTCTGTCCTGAGTGGATTCCCAATTTAGACAGATTATTCAAAAGAAACTTGAAAATGCTGCTGACCTTGCCGAGGAGGTCCCTGAGACAGAGCACTTCTTTCTGCAGGTCTCCGGTCTGAGCCACTAGCTCTGTGCATATGGCCTGAGCCTCCTTCTTTGGATCCCAAGTCAGAACAAGCTGCCAGACAAATAAACTTTGAAAAATCCATTAAACAGGAAAACTGTCAATAATTTTTTTAAACATTTTGGTTTTGGTTTAAAATTGAAGCAATTTATTTATTAATTTATTTTACAGAATATATGGTAAGCCTGAAATGGGAATGAATTATTAAAAAAAACTATGAAAATACTCTAAATAGGATAAACTACAGAATGTAATTTAACTCAAGTAGAAAATCTGTTTCAGTATTAATCCATGTGAAAGCACTGCATGACAATGAAGGAAACTACATAAACAATCAAATTTCATCACAATTCTGATATATTTTTCTGAAGAGAATGTTTGTAGAAATTCATAAAAACATCAGTACTGCATCTTTACTGACAGGCAAAGTGGCTCAGGTATTTTTTTTTATTCAGTATTTTGATTTGATCTTAGAATAAACCTTCAAACCAAACTCCAGGTAATTTTATGCTCCCGTTTTCTGCTATGAATTAGAAAGTTGTTTTTGACTGCATTACTTAAACTATACAATGGGCTTGTAAATTAGTCATTATAGAGGAAGTGGATGTTTGAAGGGAGTTTTAAGGGAGTGTGTGCACCCAAACCTGTGAGGTGCTGTGGGGAAACCTGCGGATGACATCCTGCACCGTCTCGGTTAGGTAACAACACTGCTGCCGCAGGCTGATCAGAAATTTGTACAGCTCTTCACCCCTGCAAAACAAAAACACAGTAGCAAAACCTGGAATTATTACAATACACGATGAGACCGTAAACAAGGAGGGGGATGGAATGGGCACAGAAGTGTTCGCTTGACAATTTTACAAGTACAAAATCATTACAACAATATCAACCAGCATTAGGCACTAATCTTGTAATCTATGCAGATACTTTCCCAATGATGTGTAGCATTGTTTAGTGTTAGAATTCTTGAAGCACTTCTTCTATCACTTAGCATGTCAAACCCTGTAATGGCTGACAGCTCTATCTTAGAAGAAAATCTCTCCAAGCAGCCGTTTTATTCTCCTAACAGTCTGTCAGAGGCTGTGGTAAACACTGTCAGGAGTGTCTATGTCTCTGGAGTTACTATCTCTGCCAGGATGAGGAGATGGCTCATAGCGTTGCTTTGTTAGTTTTTCTTTGACCAGATGAGAGATAGGCTTGTGCTGGATGACTAAGTGGCTAGTTAAGAGCCACTGTGCCAACACACACACCACAAGCAGATCCATCATCTTACAGTCAGACAACAATCCAAAAATCCAGCAATGTCATCATCAAAAATCATAGCAGTGTTGCTGAATGCAATTTATCAAGTACATGTTTTTGGTCTGGCATCTTTTACAGATTTTCTACCTATTCTTAATAATTTCTTAGCTTTTAAAATAAACTGCAGAATTAAATATTCTAAATTACTGCAGGGAAAATGATATGTGCAGTCATGTATTATACAAACTTGAAATGAAAAGGTATGTGTTCTTGCATTAGCAGGGAAATTTCTGGATTTGGATTTCTGTGTAACCCGACATGCCTTTAGTGTGTGTTTATAGACTACCTATCAGGACAGGATTAAATGTGGAATTTACTGGATGACCTCATGCCCTCAGGGAAGCCCCTTAGCTCTGAATAAAGAAAATCACAGATTGATTAGCTTCGTTAAGGTAAGACATGGCATATGAGCAAACTGCTCAGAATCATCCGTCAAAACATGAGCACGGTGAAACCGCACTTACTCATTCCTCACTTCACAAATCATTATTAGTGCTTAAACCATTAAGACAGGTTTGTCTGGAGACCTTGTGGACACCGTGGGTCATCCTACTTCAAACAATGGAAATCTTAAAAGGTGGAGTTAAAGTCTGTGAGTACATTTTCCTTTTGGTCTGAAGAGAGACATTGAGTATCTCAGTTTTAGACTAAATGCAGCGAGTTCACACAAATAAAAAGACTTTAATTGTGTTAAATGTAAATTCTGTAAATGTGTGGACGCAATAGATAACCCTTTAACAACTAACATGGATATCTAATCACAAAGCCAGTGATTCATAACCATCTCTTAACAAGAGTACACAAGATGGGATCTTACCCACTGTCTATGTTGTCAAGCTGATTCAAGGTGTCCAGATCAATTCTGTCCATGTGAATCTCCTGAACTGCATTAAGAATCTTCGTTTGGTCTTCAGGGTCTGTTACTCCAATCTGCACAGATGCATTAGGACACCGGGATTAGTCCTTTTTCATCACCATTGTGGTTTGAGTGCGATCAAAAATGTGATCAATCAAGCTAGATTACTGGGACCTATTTTACTAACACAGCATCATGACTAGCAGATCATTCTACTCTCAGAACAGTTAAATGTGTCTGTTTATATTTCAATACAAAACCAGGGAGTAGAGCTACAGAACATGTTTGAAAAGCACAACCTTACAAGAACAAATGATTATACTGGTCCCCCCAACCAGTCAAGGAGCCCACATAACAGGAGGTTTGGTCCCAGAAACTTAGCCATTGGATCTTAGGGCAATTCACAACATGCATTATTGTATGGCATGAGCTATTTTGCCAACTAGTATTAAATGTATTAGCAACGAGCTATTTATTTTCTGTACCTTCTGCATGCTTTTATTTAGTATCTGTTATTCATTGTAAAGTTTCAAATTACCTTTTCTAATTCCTCCTTTTCCATGGTCAACAAGTGGCTCCATGTGATGTCATTTTCCTGAACAACATGAACAGAAATAAGAAACTCTTTTAGAATAAACCCCATACCGACGTACCTCTATATGTTCATGTATCATGATTTTGCCCGATTCAAGTGTAAAACAGTGTAAAGAATTCTGAACTGTTTAAGACTTCTGGCATGATCTGTGATCCAGTCTGCATAATATGAAACTTTACTCACCATCATGATATCAGACAGTTGCTCCAGATTCAGTCCATGCAGTAGCAGTTCAATATCACACAGTTTAGCAGAGCTGCAGGCAAACCAAATTTTTGTGTATCCATATTACAATATTAAAGCGCAGCAGTTTTTTCACCACTAGAGGGCATGCTAGCTACATTCTAAAAGAATGTACCTCTCCTTTGAGAAAGAAACAGGTCCGGGGTTCTGGTTGTGACATTTAGCTTTGGAGGGCAGCGTACCATTAACCATGGAGTCTCTTGGAGAGTTGAGAATCCTGTAGATCTGTTGAGAGTTTGGTTTAATATCAAACAGTAATTCATAACAGTAACAAACATCCTCATAACTAATAACGGGGGGTCATAAAGAAAAAGTATTAAAATATTGTTGCAGTGGTGCAAACACGAGAAAAACCATCAAACACGTTGAGTTCTTTTTAGCTGGTGAAATGAAGGAGTTTAATCCACGGCACAAAAGCAAGTAGGTCAACAAACAGCTTTTAATTCGAATAACAAACGGTCAGACATATGAAGCTCAATGCACTAAAAAGAAATAAATATATAAATGAATAAAGATAAATGTTATTGAACAGATTTAAATAAAGAGCTAAAATCATGTTTGAGAATGAATCCCAGCGCACATCCTCTAACTCCACATTAACAACGGCTTCATACAATGTTGTATATCGGTGATGATTATTTAAACATGAAACATACAAAACAGCAAAGTTTTTATTTGTCCTTCAGTGGATAATGGCTACTAATGGGTAATGTCGGAGGTCATAGGTCACATACCTGCAGGTTTTTGCTTGATCTGGCCAGGTCAGCTGCTGTACAACCTGCCTTGTTCATAATGGACTTGTCAGCTCCAAGCTGTAGTAGTTTCAGAACAGCGGCTTCTTGCCCGTACAATACAGCCATCATGAGTGCCTAATTTTACCAGAGAGTTTCATTAATTATTCCAGCAAACCACACAAGCTTGGCCTTATTTTTCTAAAGAACGGTGCTGGTCAAGTGTGACAGCACTTAGACCTGCTGACAGAAACGAGGCATATTGTGTTTAATCAGTCCATATACCAACGTCTGCTAGGCAAACTTTAAACAGTCAATTTACTTTAGAGACCATTATTCAAAAGTCGATTCGGAACCATGACCGATGTGTGAAGAGTACCGTGTGGCCGCTAACATCCTGAAAGTTCAGCTCTGCTCCATGGGACACCAGTAGATTGATCACCTGAACGTAACCGTCCCTAGCGGCCAGCATGAGGCACGTCATGCGATTCCTGGGCAAAAGGAAAACTGGTGCAAGTGAAACTGAAAAGTGTTTTGCTGAGTTCCACTATAGACAGGTAGTTCATGGGTTAAGTCCAAGTCCAATCAGGTACAAGTTAACACCAAGTTAAACTATAAACTAGTGACAAATAATTCGACCTGTGAAAAGTGCTGCACTGAAAGAAAAGGTTAACTGGGTGAGACTGTTTAGAATAAATTTAGTCAAATATTTGACATACTCGGACACAAAATGCCTAGAATCTGGCTGAAACATTTCACTGTATTGTTGGACATTAGTGCTGAAGCTACGTTTTGCCCAAACTAAGAAAAACATTAAACTGATGAACGTAGATGAAGCGTAAGAAAGCTTCATTGTCTCATCTTGCTTTACCTGACACCTTAAATTCCATCATGGGGAAAGATATCAGCTTGTGATGTGTGAATGTGACTCATATTTATGGAACTTCAGTGGAAAGCAGAAGCTCTTGTCAAACATTACACAGCATGGTGAGGGCTGTGTCTGTGATTGTACTGCAAGTCTTTGGGAAAAATCTTGAGCCATTTATCACACTACCTGACATTTCCCAGAGATCAGGCATCCAAACTTTAACACTACAACGTCATGTACAGGTGAGGAAGGGCACATTAATTCCTCAACATGACACTATCTACACAAATGTTCTTGTGACAAACTGTGCGATGGCTTACATACCCCTTTTCCCAAGGTAGCAAAACAATGATTAGGAAGTTTAAATCAATTCAGGAGGTTTGTTAAATCAGATCAATCAAACCCTTCAAATACACTTCTGCCATTTTTTGGGGAAGGTAATAGTAAATATGTTAGTTACTGGAGACAGTAAAAGACATCATTATGTAGCAGAAAAAATATTTATTTATTTATTTACTTGTATTGTTGAAGTTATCAACTGTTCACTCATGAAAACCCGAGTTCAAAACTGCAATTGAAATCCTACAGCTATCATAGCAATTGTAGTCCTGAGCCAAAAAATACTTTGAGAGAATGAACTCAAATTATTTCCCTAAAATTCAACATTAATTAAAATCCACAGCATTGGTTAGAAAAGTTCAGGAAGCTGGTGGAACATTAGTAAGGACATGATTTCTAAAGCAGCAATAAAGGGAAGTAATAAATCCTGCTTTGGACAACAAGGTTAAAACTGGAAAATTAGATAAGGGCTGTCTACAAGGGACTCGAACTCGAACACATCCGATTATCAAATGTATTATAGGGCTGCTGAAAAATCTCCTCATAAATATAATTAATATTTAAAGGCTGCTTAGAACAATGTCCCCTTTTTATAAACCTTCATTGTTCTTGCTATGCTTGGAAAAAAATGGTCTAAATTTAACTATATTTTATTATACAAGTTAGTTCTGGTATTTAGGTGTTTTTCACACTGGGCACTTTTGCTGTGGTCTGAATCAGAGTGCGATTGCTCTCAGCACACCACAGAACTCCATTGCATTTGCATTCATCTTGCGTTATCACAAACGCACTTGTAGAGCGTGATGACTCACCTTTATTTAATGCTATTACATGTAGTAAAGCACTTCACCCCTTCTGTGTTGCACAGCATTCGTTCCCCTGCCCCTCATTGGTACATGTGTTGCAGAAACCAATGAGCTCATGTGCAGGTTACTTTACTATTTGAACAAGTGCAGACTCGAGAACAAGTTGTGTTCATATTCATGGAAACGAATGTTTTACAAATATTCGTGTACAAGGCCAAAATATCATTACAAAGTAATAATTCTGGAGCTAACTGCACAGCCCATTTCAGGGTCATTAAAGGGCAAGTAGAACAGCTTGTGAAAAGTAGGGAAAAGTAGTAAAAGGTTCACTAGGGTTAACTCTCCTCAATAGAACGGAGCAATGGGAGGGTGCTCGAATTTCACACACTTCCAAAAAAGCCTACTGAATATAAAATGTAGAAAACAAATTTCCCTAGATGTAACTGGAAACATTGCAATCAATCATTATGCACTGTTTGAACAATAGCAACCTCGATATGCAAAATACCACCTCATTTTATATTGTTATCTCCTGTGATGGAGCAACATTCAAAAATATTCAATACTACACAAAGCTGATGTTTGAGAGCAACCCCCACAATCCCCAAGTTACACATTATGTGCCCTTCTGATTTCTGCCATGGATGATAAAAAAAAAATCCTACAGGAAATTCTAAAAACATGCAAGATGTCAATAATAATGGTTTTGATTAACACTTTTGGCATGTAGCTGTCAAATGCCAGACAAGTGCAATCTTCAAAAGACTGAGAAGAAGGGCAGTGCTTCACAACCGTCATCACACAGCCATTTCCCTCTGCTTCTTGTTACCACTTTTCAAATATTTTGTCTGGACAGGATACAACCACTTTCATAGCAGTCAACACAGCAAAGTGCTTGTTGATACTGGGTCATGTGCACTGGTGTGCTTGGGCTGCAGATGATGTGCAGCTGGGGGTCGGTGGAACAGCTACCTAGTGCCTGTGGGTGCAGTACAAGTGCACGAGCTCCATCCTGAATCCTACAATAAGCATCAAACGTTGTTTCCATCCAAATGTTTCCGAAGATTCAGCAAATCGTTGTGAGTTTCTATGGCAGATTGGTATGTGAATAAACTGCAGAAAATGCAATAAGATTACATGTAATGACAGCCAAATACAAACAGTGTCGGGTGATGAATAAAGCCAAACCGAATGGCTTTTTTAAAACAGTTGAACATACTGGAAAATCTAAGAAGCCAAACGTATTAGCCAGCAATTTGTCTTGACAAGTTCTGTCTATGGTAAGGTATTTACATAGCTTTTAACTAAATTTTCAACATAGCTCCAGCTCTCTATGCAGAACAGACGATCCTTACTGCCCACGTATTCACAAACAATATGTGCTCTAAAGTTCTCTCTTATTAATCGTTTTCTCTTGTGTCTCACATTTATTTTCACATGGGATGTACTTAGTTTTAATAGGATTTTATCTGGACCGTATTCTTTGTCCCTGACAAACTCGAATGAGGATATATATTTTAGATGGCGACCACAAACCACTACTGTAAGTCATTCTGGATTGGGAAATCTTTCAAACGCTGCAACTGTAAACTGATTTGAAAACTGCTGCAACTGATTTGAAAATTATGCTGAAGAATTATTAGTGAATGAAGGAGAACGTTCGAGAATGAAGAGAACACTGTGTTGGTTCGAGCTTGGCTCTGTGGAAAGTAAGAATTTAGAAAACATTATGCTGGAACTTTCTTGAATACCCGATGCTATAATACTAAGCACTTTTACCACACTACAGAAAGCTGACCACTGCTTGTGGCTATATCCAAATTGCATTCTGTCCTAATCTGCACTGTCAAAACTGTTCACCACCAGAAGATAACAGAGGTTAGTAACAAGATTAAATAAAATGCCTGGTTAACAAACACTCATAGATTGAGTGAAATCCAAAATGTTGCAATTAAGATCCAGCATGCACCTGGGCATTGTTTACTTAAACAATATGTACCTGTATTTGTATTTCCCTTAATATCTTAATATAAAATTTAAAGTTTTAAAATCGATTAATCCAAATTTATCTTAAATGAGCCTTTGGATAAATATATTCCTATTTAAAGATATATCATTATGAAAGCATTTCATCCATGCACATATGCACTGGGTGTGAGGGCCTTTCATTGACAAACCTTAACCTCAGTAATCAAGAAGGAATTTTAAGGGCTTTTCTTTTTTGTCTTAAATAAATGTGACTTTTACATTAAAAAAACTTTTTGGAGAACTCAAAACGTTCATATATTCCTATTCATGCAAGTACAATTGATCCCCACCAGATATGACAATATAACCACCCACCACAAACACACACACACACACATTACCTGCTGTAGACATTTGGGTCAGCATGGCGACTCAGCAGCAGAGCAACACACTTGCTGATGTTCTCTTCGGTGGCAGAAATTGCTGTGCAAGCTGCCATTAGCACAGTATAATGGTCTGAGTGCAAGCAAAAAAGAGAGAGTGAGGTAAAACAAGCTCAAGATTACAGTGTACTTAAAGTTCTTTCGATAGTACAGTTGAGGTTACACTAGAAATGTTTTGCAAGAACAGTGAATATGATATCATGAAGCAACAGCAACCACAGAGCTCCATAAACAATAACTAACATTTTGCATTAAGTGTGAAATCCACTTGAAAGCACTATTCCAAAGGCCCAATAGTGTACACAACTGTGTGCGAAAGCAGTGTGTACACACAATCATACTGCAGATGTACTTGGTATGATTAGAGGCAGGTTTAGGCTACATGAGTAAGTCTGGCTGAGGGGAGGATGTAGACTCAGAATGGTTGTGTCTGCAGTGGAGCAGGAAAATAAATAAAGCACCAGTGTTGGGCCAGCGCAATGACGCCAGCACCACGCTCTGTGTACTGGCATTATCCATCACTGCTGCATTCTGCTGCATTCTTCTCTCTAGGCAGAACACAAGCTACGAAGCAGCGGCTCGTTTCACATTTAATTATTTCCTTCCAAAGCCCCCAAACACACAGACCTTTATATACACACAGAGACTGGACATGCGGAAATGTCTAAATTACTTCACTCATTCTTCCCACCAGCATGTAAACTGAACACACATCAGCAGATTAATTGGATGTTTTCACTAACCCTGTTTTTGCGTCACAACTATTAAATAAAGGCAGATGAAGCAAGCTGAATACGACCTGGGCTAAAATTAAAGGAACACACAAACCTCAATCTAAAATAATACCAAAAGCATCAGAAGTAGCTATAGAGAGTTAAATGTCATTCACACTTTAAAACTTAAAAATATCGTTTGCTTATGCTGTGTCATAAAGCAGCATAACTCACTCCATCCTGTGCTGTTCTACAAAAAGAATCCACTCTAGTATTGCTCTTGTGTAAATGCAGTCAATGTGTTATTACTTACATAATGCAGTGTGCCATCTGAAGATGCTACATAACCTACTCTACAGTGGAAAAGTACTGTATGTGGACACCTGAACATCACACCATTTTCACAGTTCTTGTTGAACACAAATTCCAGTTTTGTCCATCCTTTGCTGCTATAATAACCTCCAATCTTCTGGGAAGGCTTTCCACTAGATCTTAGAGTGTGGCCTTGTTCTTTCAAGTATTAGTAACGTCACAGAAGAACACCCTTTGCTTTGTGCACAGGGATAATGTCATGCTGAAACAGGTTTAATACTTAATACTACAGTATACAATACAAAGAAGACCAACATATGAGTGTGATTGTCAGGTGTCCACAAACTTTAGGCCATACAGTATATATAGACCATGTGACCCACGGATCAACGTAAAGCTCATGAGCGCCTTCTCTAGAGCCATATCAGTCTCCTCATCTACATCACTTGTAGTGGATTCTCTGGGGTTATTGCCAGCCACGGAGTGATATTTCAGTCATAATTTCACTCCAGGTTTCAGAGTTGTGCCTGTTCATTTTCTCCAAAGAATCAGCACAATTTAACACTATCAACTCTTACAGGATTTTTGTGTTTGTTGACAGGATCACAACAATATCTATTATATATAGATATAGATATATATAGAATATATTCTCCAAATCAGTCAAGATAACGCATTCTGTGATGAAAGCATATATAATCTTCAGCACCACGTCGACGTCAAAATCCTGTTCTTCTTGGAAGAGAAACCTGTTCAGTGTTAAATGTTAAGGATTATGCTCTTTAAAGTGTTGGATGTTCCAACTTTCTGGGTACGGCTCAATTTGTGGCAGGTAGCTTCAAAGTTAAACACAACAAGGTGAGTGTGCAATCCCCAAATCACTGTGACATCAGATCTAGAATTAAGTAATACTTCTACAGAGCAGAGAAGACTTTGGGAAATCCCCACTGTTTCTATACTGATGGTGTCAGCAATATTGTAGATTTTACAGAATTAGACACCTATGAAGACACTGTTCGTACATGGCATTTACTAAAACAATTGATTATGCATGCTAAAATTAGTTCTTTAACCTTTAGTTCTTATTGACTAAAATTTTACACTTTTTAAAACTACATTTTGGTCAATTTTTCCAATTTCAGCAATATTGTCTTTTTTTTTGTTTGTTTGTAGGAAATTTAGTGCTTATTTGTAATTGAAAACTAGTGGCCTTACCCTTCACATAGTACAATACAAGATACAAGCAAATATTTTAGTCAGTATATGGCATAGACAATTTTACAGAACTTTTCTATTTCAGTATTTATTTTTAATTTCAATACCATTGTAACTAAAATAAGAGGCAACATGCTGTCCACAATGTAGTTACTTTGATCAGAAACATCTGTAATAGTCTAGCAAGAATCAAGAGTCTGAATACAATACGGATCTATGAGCATCTAAAATGAGTGATTTTGTTTAAAAAAATACATTATGAAGGGGAAATAAGATACAGCTTTAGTATGAGACTACCTGAGTTCACATACACTGGCCAGAAATAATTTCAAGAGCTACACTGCTTTGTTAGATTATTCAAAAAGAAGCAATTAGACAGTGAAGAAAAATTCATTTGTTCAAAATAATTGCTAACATTTTTTCTTATTAATTTTTTATATTGAAAACTGACAGCCAGATCACTACAATGTTTACGTATTTCACAACAACCGGCTCTGGTCGAGTTGGTAAGTCATTCCAGACTTGTATAAGCATTGAGTGTGTGGTTTAGGACACATCCACAGTGAAAAAAAAATCAGAATGCTGACGTTTTAAGGTGTGTTACTGTTAAGACCATAGCATTACTATCACAAGAAAAAACACAAGATCACACTGCCAGCTGACAGGCTGCATGGCATTCACACTGAGGAAAATAAACGTCATGTCATATTTGGTACAACAAACCAAATTTAAAATAACAGAAACCTATTTTTAGATATTGTATTTATTTCTAACTTCACATTTATCTTGTTCCATGTAAAGACAATTTTGCTGTTTTTCTATAAACAAATATCAAATTTTTTGCCAATAGAACAAGACTATTTCTTGCTAAAAATAATTAAAAAGATCATTTGTTTTAACCATATACTTTTACTTTAAGCATACTTACTTATACTTAACCTTATAACATTAAAAAAAATAACATTTGATTATTAGATTTTTTTAAAGATATTTTCACTTTTACAGTGCAACTTTAGTTTGCCCAGTCGTGCTTCAGTGCTTTTACACAATCACAGCTCTTCATTTAAGGAAAGAACGAGAAAGAAATTGAAGAAAATTTGTGTCTTGGGTCTATGATTTAGTTACTGCAACAGTAGTGATAGTGGATGCTTCAAAAGATCTAATACAAAGAAATGATGACAAACCAAACAAATACATACTTCTTGTGTTTTTAGAGCACACTTTGTGAACAAGGACATTGTCATGCTGGGACATGTTTGGGTCTCTCAGCTCCAGTGAAGGAAAACGGCAAAGCTACCGCATACAAAGACATTCTATAGAATTGTGTGGTTTAAAGACAACAGTTTATATATTATATACACTTTTGGCCATACATATATATATATATATATATATATATATATATATATATATATATATATATATATATAAGGTATGTGCACTAACGATGGAAAAACTTATTAGATGGTGATAACTGTTACATCCATGTACATCCGTGATAACTGTTACCTTCATCTCTATTGAACATAAACTAATCTAGTTTTAATGGTTTAGTTTCATTACAAAACAATTTCCACAAGCTATGACGTATTAAA
Organism: Tachysurus vachellii; assembly: GCF_030014155.1. Classification (NCBI taxonomy): domain Eukaryota; kingdom Metazoa; phylum Chordata; class Actinopteri; order Siluriformes; family Bagridae; genus Tachysurus; species Tachysurus vachellii. The sequence continues at coordinate 15,766,079 of NC_083468.1, read as the reverse complement.
AATGGATTAGCCGGAGTAACTGCCTTATATTCTGAAGATTTAGGCACTTATTTATAGCTCAAATGTATCTGATCAACAATACGTACATAGCGATACTACGGTCTGAATCTTTGAGTGTAATGTTTGTTAACTGCACTGATTTTACACTGGATTTCACATCATTATGACATTAAACATTGATGGAAAAAAAAGTCAAGATCATGTTGTCTCTAGTTTTTCCCCTGTCGAATTGCAAAGAACATCAGAAATATTTTATTTTAGATGTCAGTTTAGAGTCTTTACTAGCATTACTGTTTAGACAGTGAAAGCATATATTTGTACAATTTTATTTTACCTCTGCTGAAGTTAGCACAGGCTCCACGGTCCAGCAGCATCTCGGCCATCTCACAGTGACCAACATGGACAGCACACATGAGAGGAGACCAGTCAAAGCCCAGACGTGTCTCCACGTCCAAACCTAAACACAAAAAAACATCTCAGACATTACTGGCGTTCAGGAAAGCAACATATACAACACAATGGTCTTGTTTTACATTAAGCTAAGTGAGCTAGCAATGCTACATCCCGTTGTCTAGCAACTGCCGCACGAGATCGAGGTCCCCCGCCGTAATGGCCCTTTTCAGGACGGTCACTTTGTCCTCAGGCAGCAAAGTCGCCTTAGACACCTGCAAAAACACAACATTAAACAACGTCCGTTACATGCTGTGGAACTGAACTGAATATTCACACAAATCTGGGTGTCTCAGACAACTACAGTGTGTCTAGGAACACGGTTAGCTAATACTAGCTAACTAGCTACTGCTCGTAAGCAAAGTTTGTTTGTTTATTTATTTATTTGTTTTCATTTTTACCTGAGGCTCCAGTGTCTTGGTGCAACTGGTATATCCGATATCCCATTCGTCACTACTTGTACCACTTTCTTCTCCCGCAGGAAAGGCGAAGTCAATGTTCATTTGATTCATTATTAAGCTCGTTTACAATAACATTATCTTGAACTCATATTCTTCACAAGCACGTCTTATGTCACTGGTTATAGCGCCCCATGCGGCCAAAAGATGAACTACGTTAAAAAACGCATGCTAGGGGTAAACTTTTATTCCAGTAATAAGCTGAACACATTAGGTCCAAATAAATGGCCTTTGTGAAAACCCTAAGCTGTTCACTAATCAAATAAAATGATGTAAGTGTGTACAGCTATTTTAAATATAAAAACATACAATTACATTGGTTGCACTTTATATTTTATTTAAAATGTATTATGTGCCTTATTTATCATTTAATCTCTGTTTAGATAACTCAAACACAATTTTAATAACAACATATAATGATAGCATCATTTTAATAGAGATGCTCTGAATGCATAGGGTATCGGCACCAGCTTGATTCTGCTTGATTCGAGCTGGATTGGTCTGTGTTTCATATAGTTTTATGTACATTCATGCGTTCTGTCTACATGGGTTTCTTGCAGGCTTGCTGATTTGCACCTATCTAACAAAAGCATGCTCATAGGAATTCCTCATAGGAATATGCATATACAGTATGTGATATGCCCAGTGTTTCTGGAATATACTTTAGATCTACTGCGACCCTAACAAGGATGCAGTGGTTACTGAGGATAAATGATTGAATGATTAAATATGTATACACATTTGAACCAGGCTAAATATAAGTGAATCAGGCTAAACATAAGTGTCACAGATTAACCTGTTTCTACTAAAGAAAACTAGATATATATGTAATCATTGATCACACCATTAACCCCTGCACATGTTTTGTGACACCATTCCCTGGTCCATTGATTTAACTTCCTAGTTCTTTCCTTTATCTTTTCCCCACTTTTTCAGTGACTTTGAATCTTCCCTTTGGATTAGGCTTTGTTCCCACTCTACTGTAAGTTGTAAGTTATTACAAGCTGTGCATATTTTGATCATTCTATGGTAGCCAATAACAGGCTTTATGCTTGAAAAGTTTATTATTTTAATAGAATGTCATTTTTGTTTGACTACGAACTCTAACCAGACATTTTGGCAGAAATGTGTTGACACTGAAAATGCTGTATTAAGCTACATCTATATAAGAATCTCAAATGGTTCTACTGTTGTAGGGTTCTACATAGAGCTGTTAAGGTTTCTGCCAGAGGAAAAAAAGCATTTTGCCCCAGTTTTTTAAAACTATTTGATGCATTATTTGAAGTAGGATAAAAAAATATATATACTTTCACACCTTGAATGCATAGTTTGTTCTTTGAATATGTTGTCATAAAGAAAGTATATTGTGGTCAAAATTTGTTCTTAGTAATAAGACAAGATAAGATATAAGATATACCTTTATTCATCCAACAATGGGGAAATTTCTCTGTTACAGCAGCAAAATATATAAAAAGAATAGGGACATAATATAATATACAGTATATACAACACAAAATATATAAAAAGAGTAGTGGTTACACTGAAGAACATATTGTACATACTGTAGGTAATTAGTACATACACTAATCTAACTTTAGTATGTACACCAACATGAATATGAATATCTACTATGAAGATCTTCTTAATACCTATAAATCTATATGGACCTATTAGAATGAGATGCAGAGATTTTGGAGGTGTTTTGTATATTACTGACCTTTTCATTAACTCTCTGGTTCTGCACTGGTTTCCACCATGACCCCATAATATAACGATCAACTTGTTAATATTATGTGGTGGTTCGTATTTACCTTTAAAACTAAATGACTTTGTTTTCCACTTCAACTTATTCCTAATCCCATTAATAAATCCATGACCTATGAAATTGCATATACAAAGTATCAGTGATCCATAATGCTTAAAAAACTGAAAATCTTTTACTTTACTGATTCTACATGAGAGTGAATGGTATCATTTAAGGTCTAGATGATATAGAGGTATAATGTGTTATCTATAATAATTCACCGTTTTCCCACAATATAATCAGTTCCCCCTCCCCCAGTTTTTTTTTTAACAATGGTCATCTCTTTAAAACCTGTTGGTGTAGGAGTGACATGACCGTGGGATTTCTGACTGAGAAACTGGGAGTGTAAATCTCAGCAACTCCAGTGCAAAGCTGTGATTGAAGCGCGGACGCGCACTTGAAGCTTCTCAGGGTGGCGGAGACGCGATCCGCGCGCCCCCGCTCACTTATCCAAGTGTTTCCGCGGCGAAGAGTTTAACTTTCTAATAACAAACTAGATCTGAAAGTAAAGAGTTGTGAAGTGATTCCTCATGTATAACCGACACGGCTTCCATGTTTAACGGAGGCGCTCCAGGGCTTCATTTAGGATGCAGAAATCACCTGTGGATGATGCCGGCTTCCTTTCGAAATACTTTTTCTGGTAAGATCCAACTGTATGTGATCACACAGCAGCACAAAGTGTCAAGTTACTGACACTAACACATTGTAGATATTGCTCTGACACTGAATCTATAGTGTTAATCTATACACTCAACACTCCATTGTTTGTAACTTAGTGTGCGTAATTTTTAACCAAATAACACCGCATGCGTTGTAGACATTTCACAATTTTCCTTTATATATATATATATATATATATATATATATATATATATAATATATATATATATATATATATATATATATAAAATCTAATTTATTTATTTATTCATTTACTAATGTATTTATTTGAATTTAATTAAGTTTAGTTCCTTGCCTTTTTAGTGTTTACCTAAAGGGTACAATATATGCACATTTATGTGAAAGATACCAAGGAAACATTTAAAGATACAGTTTAGTGCTTAGTTTAGAGAGTTCTTGTCAAGGAGAAATGGTCCATGTTTATTGTATCAAATCCCTGCTAAAAAACTTTCCCATTCATACAGTCACATCACATGAAGTGTAACCACATAATCATTAAACCATACTGAATTAGACTTAATGTGTCATTTAAGAGAGCTGGCAGGTAGAGGAATTTAAAATGTTTGATTAAAACTAGATGTTCAGCTGGACATGAGGATTGATTTGACATCTTACTGTGCAAAAAATGTGGAGCAGCTTTAGAATTTGCTGCCTGATTGCTACAGAAACAAACCTCACTGAAGTAGCTGTGTAGTGAAACTAATGTAAAAAAATAAAATAAATGGGCCTTGTTGTAATTCTTCTGGATGTTTGCAGGTGGACAAGCCCTATTATGCGAAAAGGTTTCAGGGAAAAGCTGAAGCCATTAGATGTGTATCAGGCTCCATCGCAGGATGCTGCAGACGTGCTTGCCGAACGTCTAGAAAAGTTTGTATTTTCAACACATCTATGCTTGTATACTGGGCTGATTGAAATGTGGGACATTTCCAAAAGTGCATTGCATATTTAATTTGTAGATGTTAAGAATTTATTCAACACCATCATATCTTATCCATATTGAAGTAAACTCCTCCTTTTTAGGTGTAAGGGCATTGCTAATTGGCTCAAGCACAGGCTGAATTGTACATATCAACCTCATAGAAGAAGTAAATGTATGCTAATGATAGGCATAGAAAATAAATAAGAATAAAAGTGGAATTTCTTGGTACAAACAGATATTTGTTAATTGGTTGTGGTTCTGATTCTGATAAAAAGGGTTTCGTGTGAAATCTTATTATTTCTTTTAGTTATTGTTGTTATTGCAACCTTAATGTTCTTTTAGTATACATAATGCCTCTTCATTCAGTGATGGTACGAATGACAGGAGGTGTGACTCAAACTCAAAACATGACCATATTTACTCCAAGAGAAGCTGCTGACACATTGCTTCAGTTTCTATTGTCTGCCCCAAAAGTCTAACAGCTTAAATGTCACCTCTCTGAGTCAAAGAATTAATGTGGTGTTTCAGGGTAACAGGGTAAATGCCAACCTGTTTCTTCCAGTAAAACCCCTTACATGCTATGTTTCACATAGCAGACAATATGTTTGCTTGAGTTGGGGTGCCAATTTAACGGGCATCAAACATGACCTTTTAAAGTGCCAGGCCCCTAGCGTGTGATAGATGGTGTGCAGTATTTTGTAAGTCCTCAAACGCGTGTGTCTTCTGGGAATTTGAACTTTTTCTACACTGAAGAGCTTGGAGCAGTTTGTGAAGGGCTCTTTGCCTCGTTTAATAAGTAAGCAAAATCACCGTGGTTATATATGAGTGTCCTGAACAATGTGGACTCCACCATTTTTACAGTGGATGGGAGGATGTGGAGTGCTATTTTAATTGTTCCTTTTCGGCTTCCTGTATCTCCATAACACAGAGAATGGGACAGAGAAGTTATATCTGCAAAGAAAAAACCCAGTCTCCTACGAGCACTTTCCAGATGCTTTATTCGACCCTTTGTGTTATTTGGAGTCCTCCTCTTTTTTGGGGTAAGTGTGTAAACAGGTTATATGCCCTGTTACGTTCTGTCTTCATAATGCAAATGCTGCATATGCTTCTATGTGCACCAAAACAAAAAAGACTAGACGTCTGAATGTATATGCATGGGTGCTAGCTTCTGGCTGCCAACCAGCTGTTCCTTTGTGGTTATGTCAGAGAAGTTGAGGGTTATGGATGGTGCAGCTCACAGTAATGTGTGACTCTGCTTGTGTGTCTAACATTAACTTCAATAGGGGGATACTCTATTGACATTGGTCATATTGAACATGCCACAGTTTTTTAAAAATACAGTAGTAATATACGTGTATATTTTGCTAGAGAATCCACTAGAAATACCCTGACTATATTTCTATTGTTTTGTTTAACTGTTTATTGTAAAAGCATTTTGTGGCACGCTAAAATGACACATGCATTTTGTTATGCATTACGAAAATTAGATGTGGAATCAAGTTGACTACTTTTATGTCCCTGTATTTCATTTACAGGAAGCTACAAAAACTGTGCAGCCACAGCTCCTGGGTCGAATCATTGCTTCATTTGACCCCTACCATGAACCAGAGCGAGAACAGGGTTACTTCCTGGCCCTTGGCCTAGGGCTGTTGTTTATTACCCGCTTCCTCCTGCTGCAGCCTGCCATGTTTGGACTGCACCACCTGGGCATGCAGATCCGCATTGCCCTTTTCAGCTTAATTTATAAAAAGGTGTGCTGCAGTAAGCTCAAATGTTGTTGAATATCTATATGTATTTGTATTTAGGATTTGCCGGTTCATTATTGTTGAAAGTATGCTGTTTTACTCAATATGTTTTTTATTCCTTCTCCTAAGACACTAAAGCTGTCCAGCAAAGTGTTGGACAAGATCAGTACAGGGCAGCTGGTCAGCCTGATGTCCACCAACCTGGGCAAATTTGATCAGGCAAGTAAAAAGGAAATTTTTTTCCTGTTTTTATTGGAGGCAGTCTGTATTTATATATGTGTTCCCATAAAACTTCAATGCAATTTCCCTCACCCTTTGCTTCACTATACACTATTTGAGACCTTAAAAGCTTATTTTTGTATTGGTAAGTCAATATGCAAAGCATTTCTTATTAGATTTTGCTATGATGGCTGAGCATCACTGTGCACAAGGAGCAAAGGAGTTTGAACTTTAGAACCCTTAGGGAAAGTTGAGCCAGGGTGATGAATTTTGATACACTTTGCAAGTTCTCTGAGGCAATTATCACCTGTATTAAATGTAGTGGGTGTGAAAATTTTTGTTTGAGAGAACATACGCAAATTCTGCCTTTTTTTTTTTTTTTGGTGTGATTCTCAGAGAGGCCAAATGCCCCATTCCCCTAATGATGTATTACATGTGATGTGAACGTCATTTTTGTAGCCTTGAGTGTTTTCTTCTTGTTAGCAAACACTATGCATATGATTTATGTGTCTGAAAGGTAAATGTGTTGCACTAAGGTGCAGAGATCGGCCCTGTTATTATATTCTCATAAAGTATAAAGTGTCAATTTAAACTGTTTTGGAGCTTCACTGACTGTGTTTTAGGCATAAAGAAAGTAAATTTGAATGCATCCTATGATTCTGTCTTTCTCCTCTCTAACTTTTGCCAGTGTAACTGTATTGACTGTGTAAAATGATATAACATACCTTACAGTATGCTGAAAATTAATCAGAAACTGTGTTTGCTGTACAGAGCCTGGGCATGGCCCACTTTGTATGGATTTCTCCTTTGCAGTGTATCCTGTGTGTGGGACTAATTTGGGAGCTCATAGAATTCAACAGCTTCTGTGCCCTTGCTGCTATCTCCCTACTGGGAGTCATCCAAGCCTGTCTTTCTCATAAAATGGGGCCTTACAAGTAGGTTATTTCCATGTTCTCATTTGTAATACCGCATAGATTCATGATTTGGATTTGTACATTTTTTCCCTACTATCTCATTATATCACTCAAACCAAACCCGCATTCCACAAAATTCTTATGCCGGTTGGTCTTTTGGATGAGTTAGAACAGGTAGCTCAGATCTTGAGCTCTTATTAGGTCCGTGGTTTGCCTTGTGCGTTTGAGAAATGTAAACATAGCTGGGAAGAGCTGGCGCTCGCATCTTTTCAGCTTTACTCAATTCAGACAGCATGCTTCTTGTGTTAACAATTGAATCTCATATTTCTCATGTGAGGCATTCTTTTAATGCCCATACTGACACATGACCAAAAACTTTCATTGACCTTCTCCACCCTGAATGTATTTTCTCTTGTTGTCTTTTGAAATAAGAGCACAAAGGGTACTACTTACGAATAAACGCCTTGCCCTGACCACAGAGATTATGGAGAATCTGCACTCAGTGAAAGCTTATGGCTGGGAGGAGATCATGGAGACCATCATCAAAAATATCAGACAGTAAGATAAAACGTGACCAAATCAGTATTTCCTACAGTTAACAAAAAAAAAACAAAACACAAAAAAGATGAATCAGAGTATCAGAAAATGACTTATTAATAACAATTTGTTTCCCTGAGATAGTTTCAGCCTTAACTCTTCACCTCTGTGCCTTTTTACTATTAATTTCAGTTGTGAAAAATGTGATGTGGTTCATTTCCTCAAACACAACATAATGCTACATAAGTTCTCTTTTGATACTCAGATTCTTTTTTGATAATTCAGATTTCAAATTTAAAGCCTTTTGTTTTTTCTTTCATCATGACTGCTTTCAGGGATGAAGTCAAACTGACCAGGAAGATCGGCTCTCTGCGTTACTTCTACAGCTCTGCCTACTTCTTCTCTGCTATATGGGTGATCACAGCAGCAGTGCTGCCCCAAGCCCTCACCACCGGTATCACTGTGCGACGCATCTTTACTACTCTCTCATATTGCATGGTGCTGCGCATGACTGTCACTCGCCAGCTGCCTGCTTCTATCCAGATGTGGTACGACACCATCCGGCTTATCTGGAAAATTGAGGTAAAGTATTTTCATCTCACATGTCTAGCTGAAATAACCATGCTTTAGTTGTGGCATGGTTGGTATGAACGGCATTGGTTTATGATAATGAGATATCAAAGAATTAAGCAGTTGTTTTCAATATGCGCCTCTGTTTTCAAGGTGTAAGTTCAATTCAATTCAAGTTTATTTGTATAGCGCTTTTTACAATGGACATTGTCACAAAGCAGCTTTACAGAACATAAACATAGAACAAAAGATAAACATAAGGAGAAGTATAAGGAATTAGTATAATAAAAATTCTAGATATATACAGATCACAGTGTGTATGTATGCATGTATGAATGTACGTATGTGTGTATATGTATTTGTCCCCAATGAGCAAGTCTGAGGAGGCTCAGCCAACAGTGGCAAGGAAAAACTCCCTTAGATTGGTAAAGGAAGAAACCTTGAGAGGAACCAGACTCAAGGGGAACCCATCCTCATCTGGGTGACACTAGATGGTGTGGTTACAAATATACAAGTATCACAGAGTCAAACTGGAGCCGGTAGATCTGTAGATGTCTCAGTGTTCTCACAGAGTCAGCCTTGTCTCAGTGGAGGTCCAAAAATGTCATCGCACGAAAGACGATCATAGCATGGGTGTCTCAGCATGGGTAGAAAGAAGAGAAGAGCAGTGCAGAGGGATTAACATATCTGCTGTTCATAAGAATGTGCAAGTCTAGTGTACTAGTGTACAATATTATGGGATGTATTATGTGTACGCCTGACTAAAGAGATGAGTTTTTAATCTACATTTAAACTGTGAAAGTGTGTCTGAGCCCCGAACACTATCAGGAAGACTATTCCAGAGTTTGGGAGCTAAATAAGAAAACGCTCTTCCGCCTTTAGTAGACTTAGATATTCTGGGAACTACCAGAAGTCCCGAGTTTTGTGATCTCAGAGAGTGTGAAGGATTGTAACGTGTTAGAAGACTAGTTAGATACATGGGAGCTAAACCATTAAGAGCCTTGTACGTAAGTAGCAGCAGTTTGTAATCAATTCTAAACTTAACAGGTAGCCAGTGTAGAGATGATAAGTCTATTTATTGCAAAGTGAACATAGAAAATAGGGGGAGCTAGAATGATATCTTCAGTGATTATGACTAAGACCAAGTGAAACTGATAAAAGTTTGTCTTAGCTTGGCATGTCTAACATTCCATTTTCAAAAGTGTGGTGTTATTCACACCACGATCCTTTAACCATGAAGTCATGACCTGTATTGCTGTGGTTCAGCACTGCTCAAAACTGTAAAGGATGGCAGATTCTTTGTATCGTTGTATATCTGTTTGTACTGTCCTGAAACAAGGCCCAAGGTAATCGTTTCTATCTCAGACTGTATCCAAAAATGTGCTTCAAAACATATTCACTTTTCTTTGTTTTGTCCACTGTGGCTTTCAGGATTTTCTCAGCAAAGAAGAATACAAACTATTGGAATATGACCTCAGTATTAAAGACATGGAACTTGAAAACATCACAGCTTCCTGGGATGAGGTAGTCTTTGCAGTAAACTGCTCTGTTCATCTGAAAATTGAAAAACATTTGAACAGTCCTGAATCTGATGCTTTTGGTCATAGTGTTTTGTCTTTATTTTTAAATTAGTTGACAAGCCATGTATGTAAAGTGATTAAATTTGTCTGGAAATTTAAAAAGAATTGAAAATATTTTGGAAATCCAAATACATTGAAAATATTTTCAATGTAAAATTGGATATTTATTAAAAAACATGACTAAGTGGGTTATTTTACATGTCTTACTGAAAATGACATTTGTTTAACTGACAGTGTGAATGTTGCGGGTCTGATTACTAGAGCAGGTCCTCAGTGAATCTCAGTTTAAATGCTCGGAGACAAATGGAAGAGCTAATTGCTGTTCTGTTGTCAGCTATTTCCGTGGCCCATTTGAATAAGAAATGCATGCAGAAATGAATTGGCAAGCTCCTGGCCAGCAAAGCCTGACAAAAGTCAATGATTAAACTGCTGTCACACCCACTTCTCTGTTCCAGGGTAGTTCTCACCCTCCTGTTTCAGTGAAAAGCTTTTGTAGGAAGATTATCTTTGCCTGTGTCAATAAAAATGAAATAAACAGTTCAGTCTACCTATAACTATGATGAACCATTGTATTTAACAGTTGTTATAAAAAGCACATTATATTTGTCAAATAAGCACATGACTCAGTCCCAGGTATGGATATGAGTTTTAACTAGTTAATAAATCTTATTCGCCAGTCCTGGACATGACATGCTATGACATGGGATCTCACTGACTCCTTTTAATACCCTATGAAAAGCAAAGTTGTTTGGTTGTTTAACTACAGTAAAGTCCAGTCCAGTCTCTCAGCTGGACACAGAATACTGATAATCAAAAAGCTATTATATAGGTGTGTAAGAGTATAGGGGTGTGCTGTGATTAAGACCCTTTCTGTTATGGCAGGGTATTGGTGAACTCTTCGAGAAGATTAAACAAGAGAACAAAGAAAATGGCTATCCAAATGGAGATGGACTCTTTTTCACCAACCTCTACATAACACCTGTGCTTAGGAATATCAGCTTGCACTTGGAGAAGGGTGAACTGTTGGCAGTGGCTGGATCCACAGGATCCGGAAAGGTAGGATTACACTCTTGATTGATTTTAAATTTAATATTCTTAGACACTAGATGCTTTATATAGAGACAGAAACACTACGCCTATTTCATTAGATTTCTGTTGCCTGAGGTGACCAACTAAAACGCTCAGTCGCTGACCTGTCCAATACTATCTTCTGTATGGGTAGAGCTCGCTGTTAATGACCATCCTGGGCGAGCTGGTCCCTTCCTCAGGAAAAATCCGACACAGTGGCCGTGTCTCCTACTCTTCCCAGACTGCCTGGATTATGCCTGGCACCATCCGAGAGAACATCCTGTTCGGACTGACCTATGAAGAATACCGCTATAGCAGAGTGGTTAAAGCATGCCAGCTAGAGGAGGTAATTCATATCTTTTGATGACACAAAGTTTTATCTATCTGTCTTTCTATTTCTCCTACTCCCACTCTTTCTCATTTCTTTTTCATATTCCTCTGTATGTCTATTATATTATATTATATATGCTTGTAACTGTATTTTTGAATCTCCCACTTTCTGTCTATTTGGTTACGTATTTTAAAGCCTTCACTCTCTGTCCATCTCTCTCACTGTCTCACTAATCTCATACCACTCGGAATGTTCAGCTGGCAGTTGAACTGTGAATCTTTGTCAGATACAATGCTGCATTACTGTGTCATATTACTCAATATGGCTCACCCCACCTCACCTACAATCTCTTGATACCAAAACAGCCAATCCTAAGCAGCCAACAGCCTTGTTGAGTGAGTTTATTCCTAGTCACTTGTGAAAAGAGGCTCACAGATCTGAAATACTTTAGAGACTCAGTGGTCACATTATAACATTATACTTATAACTATACCTTCTAAAGTCTTGAGTGTTTACATTCTTATGAGCCGTTAACCACCACCGTGGGCATTCAGTGGTGAACACCACAAAAACAGGTGAAAATTACATTTTATATCTAGTAAAAATATTTAAAGATGGAATGAGGAATAATACACGACTGGGCATTCTGTTATAAGAAAATAAACAGTGAAGAGGTGCTGTTATTCCAAGGGATGATCCAGACATCTTTTATTACTCTAAAACCATGTGCCAACGATTAAATTTGTTAGTGAATGAAACAGCATGATTTTTTTAAACGTTTTAATGAATTTATACATTTAATGAAGCATATTTCTGTTATCACTTACATTATATGTGCTATAAACTATTTTTCCATTACTATTCTCTATTACTTGTTTGACATTGTCTTGATCCTGAAGTTAATAAGACAAAAACAAACCTGCATGACATGTTACTATAAAACTTAAAAGTCAAGTTGTGTTCCGAAGACTCTCCCTATTGGAAAACGGTGACACTCAGGACTATTTCCATAAACACTAAATAAATGTATTTTTACAGAAAGCTCCTCCATATCAGCAATTATACTTTTATGGTTAAATAAACAACAGTATTCTTTATAATAATAATAATAATAATAATAATAATAATAATAATAATAATAATAATAATATATAAGCAACAGATGATATGGTACTTTGGCCAAACATGTTAGTATGTCAAAGATATTGCTTTTAAAAGAATAACATATTAGAAAAGACACTAACATAAAGCTTTCATTTGAATTATTGAACATGATTTGAAGTTTTATTGTCACTTAACATTTCAGGCTTTTTATACTGGACATGTCATGTCTGAATTTTTTCTGCCTAAACAGCACAATTACTATTTTAGACAAAGTTTAAAATTTGTCTTTGTCTAAATAAAGCTATTTTATAACTGCTGCTATATTTCTTTCCCCTAATGCTCAAAAATTGGACAAATAGTCTCAAGGAGAAGGTAAGATAGCTCTGTGTGAATTGTTGTGGCATCATAACTGTATTTACTCATTCATTATTTCTGTATCTATTTTCATGATGTTTTATCAGCCTTAAAGCAAAATATTAATCATTCTCATAAAAGATGCAATGTAGAGTCTAAGTCAGATTTTTCAATATAGAGTTGTGTAGATTTTGTCTTACATATTATCACTGCACCTGGATGTTTTATGCTATATTTTCCCTCCTCGTGTGTGTTATCTCTGGTATATTGTGCCCTGTTCATATGCCAAATGGTCTTTTGCTTTTCTAGTGTCAAGTGTCCTCTGAGCTTATTTTAACACATCTTGGAATGAACTGAATTAAGCATACACTATACTCTGCTTAATAGAAATGAATGTACTTTTATCTTTAGGACCTGGCTGCTCTTCCTGAGAAAGATAGGACTCCTTTGGCAGAGGGTGGACTGAACCTGAGTGGGGGGCAGAAAGCACGGGTTGCCCTAGCTAGGTACATGCTCAAAAAAGGAACATATTCCTAATTTTATTTTATATCTGCAAAGAAATGAATTTTTTTTCTAATAAAGGACTAGAATGTAAGACAGTTATATCTTATCTTATCTTATCTTATCTTATCTTATCTTATCTTATCTTATCTTATCTTATCTGTGACAGGGATTAAAAATAAGACTAAAATATTTCAAGAATGTTTTATTAATTTTAATGCTTCAAGGTTGAGCAGGTAGACTGGTATAACCAAAGGGATCACACAGTTCATTAGAAAATGAACAAAGCCATTCAGAAATACAAATTTTTACAGTGATATCCATTTTTCTGTAGTTATATCTCAGCATACTCTTTATTTAATTGTAATAAAAACAGAACATCACTGAAACCTAAAAAAACAGAATATCAGGTTATGATAAGTTTATTTAAATTTTGTGTTCAACTATATATTTATTTATATCACTCTAAATTCTTATTTTAATACATTTATATTACTAATTGGTTATAATGAATAAATATGTTTTGGGTGAAAATGTGTGTAACAGCTACACTGAGGCTCAACTTGTGTCTAATGTAAAAATTCATTTATGAAACTAAAAGTTTTGTTTTGTGTTAATCTCTTAGGGCTGTGTACAGAGTTGCGGATACCTACCTGCTTGATGCACCTTTCACACATTTGGATATTGCTACAGAGAAAGAGATATTTGACAAGTATGTATATCAAATTTGAGAACTGTCATGTATGGGAGTCCTTTCATGAATTAACTGCTGTTCTGTGTGACTTTAGCATTTGAAATATTGCGCCATATTTTGCATCGAATCTTTCACGTTTTTTCCCAGATGTCTGTGCAGGCTCATGGCCTCCAAGACTCGCATCATAGTTACTAACAAGATTGAACACCTAAAGCGGGCCGACAAGATCCTTCTGCTGCACAACGGTGAGTGTTTTTTTTATGGCACGTTCTCGGAGCTGCAGTCACAGCGGCCTGACTTCAGCTCTTTGTTGCTGGGACTGGAGGCCTATGACAACATTACTGCCGAGCGCCGCTGCTCCATCCTCACTGAGACACTACGCAGAGTATCTGTGGATGAAACTTCAGGGATGCGTCCCGATCGTCCTTCCTACCGGCAAGTGGCACCTCCCACCTACATAGATGAGAGGAAGGCTTCAGTGATCATCAACCCTCTGGCAGCCGACCGTAAGGCTTCCTTCATCCAGGTGATCGAAGAGGAGGCCAAGCGACCACTCCCTGACCGCAAGTTCTCCCTGGTGCCTGAGAATGAGCTGGTGGACGAGTCTTTCATTGGGAATGATATGTATCACAACCATGGGGTGCACATGGCAGGCCAGAGAAGGCAGTCTGTGCTGGCCTTCATGACCAACACACAGGGTCTTGGTAGACGTGACCAGCTCCAGTCCTCCTTCCACAGCCGCCTGTCCATTGTGCCCCAGAGTGAACTGGCCTCTGAGTTGGACATCTATACCCGCAGACTGTCCAAAGACAGTGTCTACAACATCACTGGAGAAATGGATGAGGAGAATATTGAGGTAAGAGATGTCAGACATGATGGCAATTCCATTCTTCCATATGCCCTGGAAACTAGCCTTTCCCTTGATTCATCCTGTTGCACTTTACAGTTCAGTGACTTCAAGACACAAATTATATCATCTTAGTAAAATGTCTAACCACAGAGTCTAGCAGACTGAACCCTGGATATTGCCTGGGAAATATATTTTTTGGAAAATACCTTCATGTACCATCATGTAAGACTTATATCTTAGAAGAGTGAACATTCTTCGTGACACCTACATAATTTAAATCTGTGCTATTTCTTTTAATAGAAGAGGAAGCATTCATTTGTCACATAAACATTACAGCACAGTGAAATCCTTTTCTTCACAAATCCCAGCTTGGTAGGAAGTAAGCATAATTGTGGGTAAAAGTATACAACACTTGAGAATAAATAGCACTGTGTTTTTTACAGGCATGCTTTGCAGATGAACAAATCGAGGATGCTTTTGAAACCACAAAATGGAACACGTATGTCAGATACGTGTCAACCAACAAAAGTCTCACATATGTTCTGATCTTCATCCTCATCATTTATGCTATTGAGGTAACCATGCTATTCATTGTGCATCTTTGCATGTACTTGAATCTTATTGAACTCAAAAAAACGCTTAAAAAGAGCTTAAAAAAGTGAACGTAATCACTCATCACTAGTTAGCTGTGGGTATAATTCAAATGTCGTATTGAATATAACACAAGTGTGGATGTTTGGAATTTGTGGGTTGTATAGAATCTGAGAAATTTGAGAATCAGTCTAACTGTGCATTGTGCAGTTGACACTGGGCAGCTGGGTTTTGTCTCTGCGTTGGTTGTTTGACTGCCTAACTAAGGACAGCTGTGATGATAGGCACAACAAAATGATTTACAAACATGAAACCGGTCCATTTGGCAGAAATACTTGAAAAGGGTTCAATGGTTCAAAGCCCCAAAAAAAGAATCAAGAGACTTTTCCTCAGTTCTCTGCTTACATTTCTGTTTGTAGGTGGCTGGATCTGTTGTGGGGATTTTTCTGATATCTGAGTGAGTATAAACTAAAGTCCTCTAAACTAATCTAAAGTGGTGTCATTTTAATAAGTTTGTTAAACAAAATATGTTAATTGTGTGTGGCGGTCTAGCAGTACTCTAAATAGTCATGTGCATCCTCTCCATTCTTTTTCAGTGAGATCTGGAAAGAGGAGCATCCTGACCCAAATGCCACGAAGCAAACCAACGTATCACTAACTGGCAACCAGTATGCTGTCATTATTCGTCCCACCAGCAGCTACTACATTATTTACATCTATGTAGCAACTTCAGAGAGCATCTTAGCTCTGGGCTTTTTTCGGGGGCTACCGCTGGTCCACACCATGATCACCATATCAAAGAAACTACATCAGAAAATGCTGAGTTCTGTGCTAAGGGCACCAATGTCTGTCCTCAACACCATGAAGACAGGTGTGTGAGATATAAATGTAACTCCAGTGTGCCTGTACTGTACTGTATTTACATGTGACACTGTGTGGGTTGACAATGTGTGCACTCTGTTTTCAAGGTCGTATCATGAACCGATTCACTAAGGACATGGGTACAATAGATGATATGTTGCCTCTGTTGATGTTTGACCTTGTCCAGGTTTGTAGTTACAATAGGTTCCAAAATATATGTTAAATGACAGCACTGAGAAGTATTACACAAGCCAGTTAATTGAAACCATTTTCTGTCCTCTGTCCAGTTAACTCTGGTGGTGCTGGGATGTATTCTGGTGGTGTCAATTATGCGGCCATACATATTCCTTGCAGCCACACCTTTGGCATTGGTCTTTATTGTGATGAGGAAATACTTCCTGCGCACAGGTCAACAGCTAAAGCAAATGGAGACAGAAGGTAAGAAGTAACAGATATGTCAGCACCAATTTTGCATAAGCACAAAGTCAATTAAAGGTAATATTGTTACAGTTTCCTTCATATTTCCTCTCACTTAAGCATTGTGCTTATGTAATAACAAATGTATTAGCTTTTTATCAGAGACAGACACACCATGGGTAGGAACAATATAAAGTTCAGAAAGAATCCTAAGAATGAACACCGCATTCCAGCAGAGGTTATAGAGAAGGCTTGAGGGGAAATCTACAGTATGGCTGGTAGTTTAAGACAGATCTCTGACTGTACATGGGATGTGACTCTCTTCCATGGGGAGATTTTTTGAGAGAAATTTTGACAAGGCCCTGGCAGAAGGTCAGCAGCATGGCAGAAAACAGGAGAGGAGGAGAGGATGAGTCAGTCAAGCAGGAGGTGATGGGATATCTCAGAGGAAGCAGCATGGGTAGAAGTTAGAATTTGGCCTCTTTGTTTGTCTTTGTTTGCAGTATGATATTTCCCAAGTGACGCTATAACCCTTCTGCTGACCCAGTCTGCCCAGATCACTTCTCACCCTGCTCCATGAACAGGAAGCAGAAATGTGTTACAGTATTCTCAAACACCGGTGACTCTTTTTTCGTGTCAGTTTATGTGAGGTCACACAGGGAGCAAATTTTCCACACTGAATAAAACAGTTTTAGAACAACTCAACAAGAGATTTCTGCCTGACCATATTATCATCATTGACAGAATTGGGCAAACTAATCATTAAGGGTCAGTTTGTTTGTGAAAGGGAGTTAGGAAAGTTTACATGCTGTAATGAATGTTGAGAGTGTGATGATAAATGATTAGTTTGCAGATTGACTCATGTCACACACAGGGCTTTCTTATACAGGTGTGGCTCTGGAGTAGGGGCTCGATACCATAAAGGACAAGGGACAAACTTTTATTTTATTATTTTTTTTTTAATCTTTTTCCTGGCTTCCTTCTTGGTGGAAGCAGGTGTGACAGGTTTTGTAAAATGATTCAGAGGGTTTAGGAGCTCTGGGTTATATTGCAGAATGCGGCTAATCAAGAGCAAGTACTGCTGTGCAAGATTTACAATAATGTGAGATAAGCAATAATGGAATGTATTGTACCTCCTTACATTTGAAGAGATATTTGAAGGATATTCCATAGGCAGCATTGTTTAATGATCAGCATTCTCCTGACTGATATCTGGAACAAAAATGCCTTTAGAAAAATAAAGGTTCTTTTTCTCTGGCTTCAGTCTAATGGCGTGTTCCTCTGCTAACATGTTCCTCTCCCTCACTCTCTCCTCATCCAGCTCGGAGTCCCATCTTCTCCCATCTCATCATCTCACTGAAAGGACTGTGGACGATCCGGGCCTTTGATCGGCAGACGTACTTTGAAACTCTGTTCCATAAAGTCCTGAACACGCACACAGCCATCTGGTTCCTCTACCTTTCCACCCTGCGCTGGTTCCTCTTCCGTGCTGACATCATCTATTTCTTTTTCTTCACGCTTGCTGCCTGGATTGCAGTAGGAACCAACCGTAAGTACTCTGCTCTATTTTTTACTTTAAATCTATCCTGAGTGCATCAGGCTTATTGCTTACGCACCCTCTAGTGCACTCTATGTGAACTAGTGAGCTTTATGTATGTGGCCATGCTAGTTGGAGCTGAATACTGGAAGTTGCAGAGGTTGTAGACAGTGAGCAGATGCCTGAATGCTTGATTTGGCAGGTTTCACAGACAATTTCACTGAGAGGTAATTGCGAGCAGTGTTTGAGAAAATGTCTTTGAAGTAATTTTAGAGGTCAGTGTATGCACTCTTGTGCTTGATGTTTACTCAGGTGTTTGTGTCTTATTCCACAGAGGATAAATCGGGTGAGATTGGTATTATTATAGCCCTGACGATGCTCATCCTAGGCACCTTCCAGTGGTGTGTTGTCACCAGCATTGTAGTGGATGGAATGGTATGTGTACTCTCTCTCTCTCTCTCTCTCTCTCTCTCTCTCTCTCTCTCTCTCTCTCTCTCTCTCTCTTGCTCGCTCGCTTTCACTAACACACACACACACACACACACACACACACACACACACACACACACACACACACACACACACACACACACACAGAGATTAATTCATTCAATTTTGTAACTTTACTTGTTCTTTAATTCCTTTGTATTAAATTGTACCTCAGTTTGTCTTTGACTGGGGCTGAAAGGCAGAAGTTGTCCTGTTTTGAAATGGTGTGGAAGAACTGTATGTGAAGGCTGTTGTCAATGCAGAGATTTTTTCGGAGTCTTATCAGGACGAAGAACATTACGTTCTTGCGAAGCTCGTCAGAGGAAGTGGTAAAATGTGCTGTTGATACGCATAAAACTGCTCATTCAAACTCCTGCATACTTGCTTTATTCACTCTGAAAGATCATGGATACAATTAGACTTACCTCTTTTAGCCTGCACTCAATCACAAGTACAAGATGTTCAAGCATCATTTGGAAGCCAAACAAACCAATGTTAATGTTTAGGCAATTACTTGACTTGCTTACATCATTGCTCTTATTCTCACCTCCAGATGCGTTCTGTGGAGCGCGTCTTTAAGTTCATCGACCTGCCCTCTGAGGAGCCTAAACCTAGGCTGGGCCAGAGAAAAGACTCAACCTTGGTCATTAAGAACCCAGAGACCTGCACTGACACATGTTGGCCCAACCATGGACAGATGGACATACACAACTTAACAGTGAAATACACTGAGGCAGGACATGATGTGCTCAAGAACCTCTCTTTCAGTGTGGAGGGTGGACAGAAGGTAAGTGTAGATGCCAGTGCAGTTAATCAGTGTTAAAAAAATACTCACAAGATAATTATAATAAAGCTCAAAGTATCTAAAGAACCATTGAGGAACCCTATTCTCTACAGCTTACAAAAACAAAGACCTACGATAACATATATATATAAAATGTTATTGTAGGTCTTTATAATATTATATTATATTGTAGCATTTTGAATTCCTATTTAATCTGTCTGAAATTAAAATTGAAATCGAGTTCAGCCCCCGTGCAAGCGTTTTTTTTCCTAACAAAATGTCTCTGTGCTTCCCAGCAACTGACACAATAGAATCTACTGGTAAAGCATGGAACAAACAAAAGTTTGTAGGTCACCTAAGCTTTTTATGAATGTTGGCCAGGCATCTATTTTAAGCCTCAGACACATGCAAGTCTGAGGGGAAAAGGACATCGGTTGTCTCTCTTTAAGTCAGATTATTATAAGATCTGTCCCAGTATACAGTGAAACAAATATCTTGTTAGTGGGAGTGGGAATGTTAGTGGAAACAATTTCTCATCAGATTGTTGCTTTTAGACAGAACAGATTATTTTTTCAAACTTAGAAGATAGTCAGTTTCTTATCAAACAACATAACAAATTATCCTTTTCGGAATATCAAATTCATTTAGGCCTAGGCCCTGTAACCAATCATTTCTGAAAATAAAGATGATTATTCATAAAGATGATTATTCAGTAGCAATTCCTTCAAGGCAATATTGCACAAACAAGTGTATTGTATCAGCCCTGTTGTGGTTATTTGTGGCCTTGTCCTAATGAAATGATCATAGACTCCCCATATGACTGCGAGTGTGATATGAAATCAATAGAAGGGATATTTTGGCTATTTGTTGGAGCTTGTGGTGGGAATCTGAGAATCAGAGTCAAAAAGACAAAGGAGACTATGAATAAATGAAAACAGCAAGTAACCTTATTCTTTGCAGAGAGAAGTCTGTGACACAAACACACTTAAGCGAGCATGCTAAGAGAGGTATTTCCTCTTCCTACAGCCTCATTATATGCTGGATTGTTGAGATGTCTGCACTTTAACACCTGAACTGAAACTTCTGTGTTTCAGAAAAACAATTTCTTTTCTCATGTTACCTTCAGGCTAACCTTTCTGTTGGTTAGGGAGTGTGTGTACTTGTCCATTAGAAAGGAGAAACATTTTCAGTCACCTACACATTGTTAGTTACAATACTTTTCCTTCTACTTTAGTTTTTCCCCGTTAGGGGTCCCCACAGCAAATAATCTGTTTTCACCTAACTCTATCCTCGGCATCCTCTACTCATGTCCTCGGCATCCTCTACTCATGTCCTCGGCATCCTCTACTCATGTCCTTAACACATCCATATACTGTAACTCCTCTTTGGCCTTCCTCTTGACCTCTTACCTGGCAGCTCCATCTCCAACATCCTTCCACCAATATAACCACTCTGCCTTCTCTCTACATGTACAAACCAAGCCAACCTGAGCTGTCCCTCTGATGTGCTCACTGCTAATCCTGTCCATCCTCATCACTCCTAAAGAGAACCTCAGCATCCTCATCTCTGCTACCTTCATCTCTTCCTCATGTCTTTTCTTTACTGCTACAGTCTCTAACCCATACAGCATAGCTGGTCTCACTACTGTCTCATACACCGTTCAGATTCTTGCTGACACTTTTCTGTCACACAACACTCCTGACACTCTTCTGTCACATAACACTCCTGATACTTTTCTCCACCCACTCCAACCCGGCCGTACTCGCACCTTCAGCTCTACATTGTTAGTTACACTAGACAGGTCCTATAAGTTTACAAAATGCAAGTTTTCTACTACAAGCTTTAGAGCAACGCGCTATGCTTTCTGACCACTTACAGATTCATTAAAAATGCTGTTAGGTCCACTTTAATAGGAACACGTGTACACTTGCTTATTTATGCAGTTATCCAGTCATGTGTCAGCAGCACATTGATGGACTCATGCAGACACAGGTACAGGTTACAAGAGCCTCAATTAATTTCACAACAAACAACGAAATGGTGGAAAATGTGATATCCATGGCATGGATGTTGGTGCCATATGGGCTGTTTGAGTATTTCAGAAAATGCTGATCTCCTGGGATTTTGACACAACAGTCTCCAGAGTTTACACAGAATGGTGTGAAAAACCAACAGAAAATAAAGTAAAATGAAAAAAAAAAAAATCCTGTGTGTGGAGGATCTCTGATCTCAGAACACATAAAACCCTGAGGTGGATGCACTACAAAAGTAAAAGACCACATCAGGTTCCACTTCTTGTCAGCTAAAAGCAAGAGTCTGAGGCACTCATAGGCACAGACTCACTCGAACTGGACAGTTATATTCTGAAAGAAAATTTTTTGGATGGCCTCAGAGTCCTGCTCCTGGCTGACAAGAAGAGGAACCTGATGTGGTCTTCCACTCATCCACCTCAAGGTTTGATTTACATTTTCGGCATTTAGCAGACACTCTTATCCAGAGTGACTTACAACTAAGCAACTGAGGGTTAAGGGCCTTGCTCAGGGGCCCAGCAGTGGCAGCTTGGTGGACCTGGGGTTCGAACCCATGACCTTCTGATCAGTAGCCCAACACCTTAACCACTGAGCTACCACATCCCTCTGATGTTTGATAACATCTGATGTTGATAACATCTGATGTTTGATGTTCTGTACACGCAGAGATCCTTTTCTGCTTGCAATGGCTGTAAAGTGGGATCATATGAATTACTGTATACTTCCTGGCAGCTTGAACTAATCTGGATATTTTCCTCTAAACTCGGCCAACAGGATGTTTCCATGTACAGAACTGTCTATCAATTAATGTTTTTTGTGTTTTGCACCATTCTGTGTAAATTCTAGAGACCGTTGTGTAAAAATCCCAGGAGATCAGCAGTTTCTGGAATACCCAAGCCAGCCCTTCTAGTTTGACCAACATCCATGAAAGGATCAAAATCCCAGGGATCACAATTTTTTTGTCCTTTTGATGTCTATGTGAACATTAGCTGAAGTATTATTTATGACATTATTTATTATATGGCATAATTGTGGGGTATTAAGTATTGGACTCATTCATTTCAAGTGAATAAAAAAAAAAAATTGGACCAATATGATTGTTCAGATCTCATTCTGAGTACCAACGTTCTAGAGAAATAAGGAATGTCTTTTTTTTTTTTTTTTTTACATATTTTTAAATTAGATTAAAAATATATGTGTTTATCCTGGGCTGTTAGTTATTCATATGATATATAGTACATTAAATATAGTGTAGTAATCTTCATAGATTAATAGTATTGCATGGTGAAGATTATTATTATTTTATAAGAGAATACACTAACAAGCTTGCGTATAAATGTAATTTTATGTTTGGTTATTAGGTGGGCATATTGGGCAGGACAGGTTCTGGGAAAAGCACACTGTTCAATGCGCTCCTCCGTCTGGCCTACACAGATGGAGACATGTCTATTGACGGCGTCTCCTGCTATAACATGTCACTTCAAAAATGGAGGAAGGCTTTTGGTGTGGTGCCTCAGGTATGTTCACAGCTTAGATATAACAAACATTTATATTGTACTTATACAGTTACAGAAGTCCTCTCATTTTGACTTTGTAACTCCTGGGTTGCTACAGAAAGTTTTCATCTTTACTGGAACATTTCGTATGAACCTGGACCCATATGGCTGCCATGGGGACAAGGAGCTGTGGAGGGTCGTTGAGGAGGTAAATCACACTCATTTATTTCCACTCACTATGATTATTTTCTTTATAGTGCATTTTGAAGACACATTTTCCAGCAATTGACCAAAATTCACGTCATGTTTGATGTTTGGATTTAAAGATGTAATAGTGATGAAACACACTGTACTTTATATTAAGTATCTGATTTTGTTGGATTTAAGTGTGAAATTCATAAAGTTATGAATGGATTGCCTACAGTAATTTGCAACGAGAACTGTCAGAAAAGCTTTGCTGTTACCCATGTGTAGATAGTTTTAATTAGTTTTAATCATTTTTTTTCTAGGTGGGGCTTAAGTCAGTGATTGAGCAATTTCCAGATAAACTAGATTTTCAGCTGGAATACGGGGGTCATGTGCTGAGCTACGGCCACAAGCAGTTGCTGTGTCTGGCTCGATCCATCCTCAGTAGGGCCCGAATCTTGCTGCTGGATGAACCCAGTGCCCACCTCGACCCCATGTAGGTGAACCACCAGCTTAACAGTAGCACAGTGTGCATAGAAGACTAAAAGCCATGAAATAAAATAACGTACATTTAAGATTAAATGACTACACTGGCCTTTATTATGGTATCTAATGAGTTGTATTTTGGTAATTGTGATGGATTTTAGCACTGTGAAGGTACTGAAGAAGACGCTAAGGCAGTCCTTCTCCTCCTGCACTATCTTACTGTGTGAACACAAAGTGGAACCTCTACTGGAGTGCCAGTCCTTCCTGGTAAAGCTCTCTGCTATCACTTTTATTTCACTGCTGTCTTAAACTGATAAAAACAGCCATGCTACTGATGTTGGCCCCTATATACAAAGCAGTTACAGAAAACTTAAATAAGTTGATTTTTTATGCTGTAAATAATGTCTTGATAAAACAACAACAAGGTGGACTAAACCAGTGTTCCTGTTACCATGTCAGCGCTTCTCATGTGTTTTTTTTTCCTCTCTTTCTTTATTTAAAGAAAAAAAATTGTAATTTCATTTAATGCTAAATTTACTCTAAAGTTACTGTCTGTCATAACATATTATAGCTTGCTATAAATACACAACTTGTCATGTTAAAGAAAGACAGAATCCACAATGTCCTGTTCTGTTTAGAAAAACATTATAAACATTACAATCGGAACTACTGTCACAGTAAATCAATCAATACCTTTTGGGATAAATCAGTCAACCTTTTAGTGTCACTGACAGTTGAACCTATCAAATTTGAAAAAACCCACACAAGCTGTTCTACTACAGCACAAACCAGTAATTTGCTTTGAAGCAAACAAAATAAATAAATAACACATTTGTAATAGAATTGTATAATTGTAATACAAAATATAGCTCTTGTACTATGTCAGCAATCAAACCAACAAAGGTTATCTATACATGTTGTCATATTATTATCAGCATTACTATCATATTAGAATTCATACAGTAAATAGTAAGATGTGATATGCAATAGCATTTATAATATGAGCTAGTTAATAAAATAATTTGCTTTAATCAATAATATTGCTATTTGAAATTATTTAACTGAGGTTAACTAGTAAAAATTTGGGCACATTGGAAATAAGTTGGCTCAAATGTAAATGCACTTTGAGAGAGAAATAATCAGTCACAGTCAGCTTGTTACATCTGGGCTCTGCTGATGTTAAACTCCTACATGAGTAATACATCGTAAACAGCCAGGAACCTGGTTGTAGTATTGTCTAAACTGTTATGTAGTATTGTCTAAACCTGCTTAACATAACCTAGCACTAGAATAAAAACACGGCTTCCAGGTCATTTACACCCATTGTAGTACTGCTGCCTGAGTTCACAGTTTTAAAGCTCACATTACTATATGCAAATACTGAGACGGCAACAATGACTAAATAACAACAAAGCTGCATCAAAGCTAGATAGGCTACTCATTTATTTTAGTGACAATTTGACAGGCTTTCATTTCAACCAGTTCACATATAGTATATGTAGTATAGTAGTAGTATATTTGAATACACTTCAATACAGGGCAATATGCCATAACTGGCAGGGTGGCATTTATCTACATAGCTAATGTGGTTAGGAGGTTTCCCACTTACCAGGGTTGGTAGTTGTCAAGGAGGGAGACAAGCTAGCATCTAAAAATCTATTCAGTCATAGGAGCTTTGCCCTGCCCATCTCTTTCCCTGTGCTCTTGAGCTTTATTTCTATGTGTTGCCATACTTAACCCTTATTCCTAGATGGTTGAGATGCTAAACTATACGGGAAGAACTGTATTCTATGTGCTTGCTGAACATCCTATTATAAACCGTAATGGGTTGAACCTTTATTTGTGCACAGGGATATTGTCATGATGTGAAAGGACATCTTGATGTTAAAGCATGCAAAGACATTCAAGACAATTGTGTACTTCCAATGTAATGGCAAAAGTTTGGGGAAGACTCCTATATGAATGTGATGGTCAGGTGTCCACATGATTTTGGTCATACAATATATAAGTGAAGCAGTATACATTGATCAACCATTCAGAATGGCAAAAGAAGTGATTTCTTATACAGTACATAGTCTATATAATACACATCTTCCAAGTCTAGGACGATGTCTCAATACTGTCTAATGTTTGGTGTAATACAAAAGAATTAAATTTCACTTGGATAAACTGGGAAAGTGCCATTATTCATGCTTTCACAGTTACCATTTCTGGGTCTTGTGCTAGCTTTGTTCCATCATGACTTGAAGTTGAACTTGAAGTAGCATCTAGGTTTATGTATGTACACACACCCATGACTTTATCTGGGTCCCAAGGGATAGGAGTCCAGATGTACACTAATATCAGCCACACTAACATTCTATCATGAATGCATTAAAAGTGCTAAAGAAACCTTTCCTCTTATCCTATTAGGATATTATACCTTTAAAGAATACTATTAGTATGGCTCACTGACGGTATACGTCTACACTATTATGACAACTAAATACTGTAAATATAGACAGCTATGCTATTATAATGTCAATCTGTTATGGACAGACTGTCATTGTTTTTATACCAGCTATATTTAAAGTCATGTTGGAAATTAACATTACAGATAATGACAGTGATATTAATGATTTCTTTTTATTTATATTCACCTTTTTGTTATAGATGATGGAGCAGGGCAAGGTAAAGACTTATGAGTCAATCCAGCGCCTGCTGAATGAGACCAGCCAGCTGAAACAGGCCATGAGTCCAGCTGAGCGCCTCAAACTCTTCCCACGCCGCAACTCTAGCATGCGTGTGCCACAGCCCAAACTGAGCTCCGTCACACTCACACTGCAGGAGGAGACTGAGGACGACATTCAGGATACTCGACTTTAAGCCCCAGGCATACAGACACTACAGAGTGTCTGCCTTCATGAGCTCTGTCTAACTTAGGACTTATGTCCGGTACAATATGTCCTCTTTTTACACACTCATTTTGAATGTGTGTTGATTTGGAATACACTTGTTTGTGGTACAACAAATGAACATCTTTTTATATTTGCAATGAATATAATTTATGGTACTTCATTTACAGACTTTCATAACATTGACCAGGAAGTTAATTATATTTTTTTTTATCATGTTCCTCTTGGTGGCCTTCACAGATCATGTTTTAGAACAAACAGTTGTAAATCTTCTCAACTTATTTATTGAATTATCAGTCCATAAGCCTCAAACCTGTTCCTGTAAAAAAAAAAACCTGCACTGCAAGATGTGCTTTTGTAAGACAA